>NC_056726.1:1362259992-1362374992 GCF_019279795.1 Protopterus annectens
TAAAAGAGTGCAAAGTGGTAATCAAGAGGTCTGAAACTTTCTGAACTCTTAGAAGACAATGAATTGTATGAAATATGTGTGTTCTATAGCAGATCACAAACCAAGAGTGAGTGCATGGAACAGTTCATTGTAGATGCAAGGTTAAAATGTCAGTGGTATAATGATGGCCATCTTGTTGAATCAATAACTTATGATGCAGTTGTGAAATGGATGAGAAGGGCATGTGAGAAAAGATGCTGGGTGAGTCAAGCCTAATAAATGAAAAGACACTACAAGTAAGATAAGCTGGAGAAGGGAAAATAAATGGCATTACAGCTTTGGACTGCTTGGGTGAGCTCAAGAATATGTGTGTGACAGATATCTTAATTTAAACTGCACTGTTTGGCTAGGGAATAAATCTAGCTAGCTTTTAATTAGACCAGGTTAACCAAGTCATCTGAGCAATGCACATCACCAGTAATGTTAGTATATTGTAGCACTATTCTCACCGTGGTGTGCAAAATCAGAGAACAAAGGCAATTTATGAGCCAGGCCGTACATCCTTAAGATGAGCACAGACGATAACCATACGGCCACCAAAAGGTTAAGTCAGGAGGAATGGCACCACAATGCAAAGGACAGGTAAAAGACATGTAATCTTCTTTTATCACTGACATGTCAGAGAAGCTGGCAGAGGATCCTAAGATGATAAAAGTACCAAATGAAGAAAAATGTTAAATTGGAAAGAGTTCATCAGTATCTGGAAAAACAGCAGGACATGCTCTGTAAGCATGACAAACAGCATTTAGATCACACGTCAAATTCTGAAAAATATATTGACAGAATAGGCATCTGGAAAGTAAAACATCTCAAAAATAGGTCAAGAAGAAATAATTTCAGAATTGTTAGTCTGCTCAAGAGATATACCATCATCAGACAATAGCTACAGCAATTATTAAAAACAAAAGACCTCCTTATCATTGAAAGAGTTCACATAATTGCTACAGAGCAAAAATCCATCTGCTGAGTCACTTGACTTTTAGTTTTATAAAGTATTTGAATATAGACGGTATTCTGGTCATATCTACAGAGCTGAGTGCAGCATGTGTGATCAGAGGAAAATAAATGAAAACTATTACCTGAGTATAGCTTTACCCTCTTTAATAAAATGAAAGCGCTGATGATATCATTTCCTATGTTGAAAAGAATGGGATATGCTGTGGCTCTGAAATTCCCAGCAGCATAGCATGTCTAAAAAGGCCCCCTTTATCTGGTGTTTAAAAACCTAGAAAATGTTGATTCCTTTCTCTGTTGTGGCACTCTGAAAAACTAGATCCTAAGGTGTTATGGCAGACCTTAACCTGTGAAACCCACTGCTTGCTACTCAAGATAGAAAAAGAAGGAATAGTACCTCATTTGGCATGACATCCCAATCTCTAGAAAGACAGAAAATAAGTACAGAGTCTGACTTTAGTGGCAATAATAAGTTCCAACTACTATCTGAATCTTATGGATGACTTAGAACCAGGAGCAGCCTTAGGTCAAATGGTGCCCTAAGCAAAAGGGCTCCACAGTGCCCCCCATACCACTTGATACCCCCTTCCTGGTCTACCTACACCAAATAAATACTGGAAAAGCACCCTTGCTAGAGCGGTGCCCTAGGCTGCTGCCTAGTTGGCCTATGCCTAAGGCCGGCTCTCCTTAGAACTGAAGCAAGGGATGGATTTCACAACCGTGGATCTACCAGTTCACATACTAGAAAGGATAAAGCAATCCCTGAACTAAAAAAAATAGCTGTTGTAGACTGTCACTATATTAGCAATAAGACTGTCCTGACCTGAACATATTGGAGATGTTTTTTTTCTATTTAAGTAATGTGTTTAAATTTGCATTTTTTTTCTTTGCTGTGAGGTGGCAACTGTTTCACTTGTTTCAATTCACCAACAGACAGCTGACGATGATGGGTGAAAATGGGCACTTTATTTGTTTTAAACAATATGTTTCTAAAATTTTAATGTCATATATTTTTACTGTATGTTAACTACATTAGGTGGGGTTTTGGCTTGGGTCCTTTTTATTCTTAGCTGTAAGGTACACAATTAAATGAGTACTGATAGAGTCTGGTACTGTGGAAGGTCTATTTGGGGTATAATTCTAGAAAGAAAAATAATCATCTATATATCGCACTAAGTCATCCTGCTACTGACTGCCCTAGCGGTTCATATAAGATTTAGTGTCCACCCCTAGATGGGGAGTAGTAGCTCATACCCACTATGTTTTCCTTTTATTTTCATGTGGGGTATGTAAACACTATTCATACCCCTTTCTCTTCCTGTACATTATTATACAGAATTACCAACCAGGCAGCATTAGGTTGAAGCCTGTGCTTACTGAAGCCTTGTTCTCCAGGTCTGAAGTTTAGTAACCCCTAGTCATTTGTGTCATTTAGTATCAGGGATGCTTGCTAGGACTTCCAGAAATAGTCTGCCAGGATTGATGTTTGCTCACTTATCACATTATACCAAGATTTGTTTCACCCTTGCTTTACTCTGTCAAAAAAATAAAAGGGCTATAAAGCACATGGGGCTTTGAGTTTTGCAAAGATGGTAGCCGTTATGAATGATCTCCTACTCTGTGAATGGGGCAGTATGATCTGATAAGAGAACTGTTAGCTTTTTTGCTGTAATATGATACTGGATATCTTGACATTGTTTGCCCATAACAGAGCCAATTTACTCATTGCAGACCTCTGAATCATAGCAGTCTAAAGGCATTGTTCTCCAAAGAGTGCAAGCATTAGGAGAACTGTGAGCAGTGGCATGGGGTTACTGCTTATCAAGCATTAGGAGAACTGTGAGCAGTGGCATGGGATTACTGCTTATCAAGTATTAGGAGAACTGTGAGCAATAGCATGGGGTTACTGCTTATCATGCATTAGGAGAACTGTGTGTACTGGCATGAGGTTGCTGCTTATCAAGCATTAGGAGAACTGTGCGCAGTGGCACAGGGTTACTGCTTATCATGTATTAGAAGAACTGTGCACAGTGGCATGGGGTTACTGCTTATCATGCATTAGAAGAACTGTGCGTACTGGTATGGGGTTACTGCTTATCATGCATTAGGAGAACTATGAGCACTGACATGGGGTTACTGCTTATCAAGTATTAGGAAGACTGTGATCAGTGGCATGGGGTTACTGCTTATCAAGCATTAGAAAGACTGTGAGCAGTGGCACGGAGTTACTGCTTATCAAGCATTAGGAGGAGTGTGATCAGTTGCACGGGGTTACTACTTATCAAACATTAGGAGAACTGTGAGCACTGACATGGGGTTACTGCTTATCAAGCATTAGGAGGACTGTGATCAGTGACATGGAGTTACTACTTATCAAGCATTAGGAGGACTGTGAGGAGTGGCATGGGTCTACTGCTTATCAAACATTAGGAGAACTGTGAGCAGTGGCATGGGGTTACTGCTTATCAAACATTAGGAGAACTGTGAGCACTGACATGGGGTTACTGCTTATCAAGCATTAGGAGAACTGTGAGCAGTGGCATGGGGTTACTGGTTATGAAGCATTAGGAGGATTTGATCAGGGGCATGGGGTTACTGCTTATCAAGCATTAGAAGACTGTGAGAAGTGGCATGGGGTTACTGCTTATCAAGCATTAGGAGGACTGTGAGGAGTGGCATGGGGTTACCGCTTATCAAGCATTAGGAGGACTGTGAGGAGTGGCATGGGGTTACTGCTTATCAAGCATTAGGAGAACTGTGAGCAGTGGCACGGGGTTACTTCTTATCATGCATTAGGAGAACTGTGCGCAGTGGCATGGGGTTACTGCTTATCAAGCATTAGGAGAACTGCGAGCACTGACATGGGGTTACAGCTTATCAAACATTAGGAGAGCTGTGAGCAGTGGCATGGAGTTACTGCTTGTCAAGCATTAGGAGGACTGTGATCAGTGGCATGGGTCTACTGCTTATCAAACATTAGCAGAACTGTGAGCAGTGGCATGGGGTTACTGCTTATCAAACATTAGGAGAACTGTGAGCACTGACATGGGGTTACTGCTTATCAAGCATTAGGAGAACTGTGAGCAGTGTAATGGGGTTACTGGTTATGAAGCATTAGGAGGATTGTGATCAGGGGCATGGGGTTACTGCTTATCAAACATTAGGAGAACTGTGAGCAGTGGCATGGGGTTACTGCTTATCAAGCATTAGGAGGACTGTGAGGAGTGGCATGGGGTTACTGCTTATCAAGCATTAGGAGGACTGTGAGGAGTGGCATGGGGTTACCGCTTATCAAGCATTAGGAGGACTGTGAGGAGTGGCATGGGGTTACTGCTTATCAAGCATTAGGAGGACTCTGAGGAGTGGCACGGGGTTACTGCTTATTTTTATCAACTGTTTACGTTACTGACAAAAGATTCTTTGACTGACACTTTTGTTCCTTTGTACCTGAAAACACATTTTACTTTCTCTGTAGGTTATTATTATAAGAAACTTAACATTACAGAAGTTACACCAAATGTTTCCAAGTACACAAGCTCAGTCATTATCAAATCAGGAAGCAATTTAAAATTTGTGACATGAAATGTACAGGAAATTAAAGCACCTATCAAAAGGTATGCAGCATTATACTGATTATGTCATTTAATTATCAAAATACTGCTGGTACAGGAGACCAAACTGTTCCGCAAATCTGAAGTTTAGTAACCCCTAGTCATTTGTGTCATTTAGTAGTGATCAGGGATGCTTGCAAGGACTTCCAGAAATAGTCTGCCAGTTTTGATGTTTGCTCACTTACCACATTATACCAGGATTTGTTTCACCCCTGCTTTACTCTGTCAAAAATAAAACTGGGCTATAAAGCACATGGGGCTTTGAGTTTTGCAAAGATGGTAACCGTTATGAATGATCTCCTACTCTGTGAATGGGGCAGTATGATCTGATAGGAGAACTGTTAGCTTTTTTGCTGTAATATGATACTGGATATCTTGACATTGTTTGCCCATAACAGAGCCAATTTACTCATTGCAGACCTCTGAATCATAGCAGTCTAAAGGCATTGTTCTCCAAAGAGTGCAAGCATTAGGAGAACTGTGAGCAGTGGCATGGGGTTACTGCTTATCAAGCATTAGGAGAACTGTTCGTACTGGCATGGGGTTACTGCTTATTAAGCATTAGGAGAACTGTGAGCAGTGGCATGGGGTCACTGCTTATCAAGCATTAGGAGAACTCTGAGCAGTGGCATGGGGTTACTGCTTATCAAGCATTAGGAGAACTGTGAGCAGTGGCATGGGGTTACCGCTTATCAAGCATTAGGACAACTGTGCATACTGGCATGGGGTTACTGCTTATTAAGCATTAGGAGGACTGTGATCAGTGGCATGGGGTTACTGTTTATCAGTCATTAGGTGGACTGTGAGCAGTGGCATGGGGTTACTACTTATCAAGCATTAGGTGGACTGTGAGCAGTGGTACAGGGTTACTGCTTATCAAGCATTAGCTGGACTGTAAGCAGTGGCATGGGGTTACTGCTTATAAAGCATTAGGAGAACTGTGCATACTGGCATGGTGTTACTGCTTATTAAGCATTAGGAGGACTGTGATCAGTAGCATGGGTTTACTGCTTATCAAGCATTAGGAGGACTGCGACAAGTGGCATGGGGTTACTGCTTATCAAGCATTAGGAGAACTGTGCATACTGGCATGGGGTTACTGCTTATCAAGCATTAGGAGAACTGTGCACAGTGACATGGGGTTACTGCTTATCAAGCACTAGGTGGACAGTGAGCAGTGGCATGGGGTTACTGCTTATTAAGCATTAGGAGAACAGTGTGTACTGGCATGAGGTTACTGCTTATTAAGCATTAGGAGGACTGTGATCAGTGGGGTGGGGTTACTGCTTATCAAGTATTAGGTGGACTATGAGCAGTGGCATGGGGTTACTGCTTATCAAGCATTAGGAGAGCTGTGCATACTGGCATGGGGTTACTGCTTATCAAGCATTAGGAGAACTGTGAGCAGTGGCACGGGGTTACTGCTTATCATGCATTAGGAGAACTGTGTGCAGTGGCATGGGGTTACTGCTTATCATGCATTAGATGAACTGTGCGTTCTGGCATGGGGTTACTGCTTATCAAGCATTAGGTGGACTGTGAGCAATGGCATGGGGTTACTGCTTATCCAGCATTAGGAGAACTGTGTGCAGTGCCATGGGGTCACTGCTTATCATGCATTAGGAGAACTGTGATCAGTGGCACGGGGTTAACTGCTTATCAAGCATTAGACGAACTGTGAGCAGTGGCACGGGGTTAGTGCTTATCAAGTATTAGGTGGACTGTGAACAGTGACATGGGGTTACTGCTTATCAAGCATTAGGAGGACTGTGAGGAGTGGCATGGGGTTACTGCTTATCAAGCATTAGGAGGACTCTGAGGAGTGGCACGGGGTTGCTGCTTATTTTTATCAACTGTTTACTGTTACTGACAAAAGATTCTTTGACTCACACTTTTGTTCCTTTGTACCTGAAAACACATTTTACTTTCTCTGTAGGTTATTATTATAACAAACTTAACATTACAGAAGTTACACCAAATGTTTCCAAGTACACAAGCTCAGTCATTATCAAGTAAGGAAGCAATTTAACATTTGTGACATGAAATCTACAGGAAATTAAAGTACCTATCAAAAGGTATGCAGCATTATACTGACTGTACCATTTAATTACAAAAATACTGCTGCTACAGGAGACCAAACTGCGACAAGGAATGCTGACCAATCTAATTAAAACCTGGAGATAATGAGCGAAATAGCCTCCATCAATTGAACTTGTGGTAGAACAGCGACTGGTCAAAAACAGTTTAGAGTGGCAAAATGTTAGGAGCATGACTGACAACGAAGGTCAGAGAGCTGAAGTGAAAGTTTTGATTTGTGGTAATAAACTTCTGATTGGCAGCTTCTGTGAGACAAACAATACTCAGACAGATGTGTTGTCACTTTGCTAAGACCTTGAAAGAAATAGGCATCAGGCACATCAATGTACCTTCTGGGGAGGATTTCAACATTGCTTGACACCCTCACCTAAATTAATTTACCTCAAGATGCCCCATGTTATTTGAACATAGGAAGAAGATAGAATTCAAAATGTTTTTTTTATGTTCTGCTTGACGCACTGTGAGCTGTGAACTTAGGGACAAGAGAATACTCAGTTATGGCACCCAGCATGTGCATCACCAAAACCATCAACTTTTTTTATTTTACTTATTAAGACCAATTTACTTAAGCAGGTCAACAACTATGGTCTACTTAAGCAATAACCCACACCTGGGTGTGGGTAATGCTGGATTTACCCACGGTTGGTGTGGTTTGGTCACAAGGGCGAAGCCCAAGTGGCCAAACAAAGACAACCGTGGGTAAATCCAGCATTACCCACACTCAGAAGTGGGTTATTGCTATTATACAATGACATTATTTAAGAAAAAAATACTTATTTTTCTTAAATAATGGCACTGTATAATGCCTCTGTGCTGCCCTTCCGCAGCTGTCTGGTATTCTGCAGCAGTTCTGATGCACTGCACATGCGTATGCTTACACGGTACATCAGAGCTGTGTGTGGAAGCAACAGAGAAAGCAAGATCTCCATTCATTTTTAGAAAGTGTCTCACTATGTTAAAGGAGTTTAACATAGTAAGACAGCTTTAAAAAGAGCAATGGAGAAAGGAAGATCTCTGTTATTTTTTTTAAAGCTGTCTCGCTATGTTAAACTCCTTTAACATAGCGAGACAGTTTCTAAAAAGCAATGGAGATCTTGTGTTCTCCGTTGCTGTAAAAAAAAAAAAAAAGACTTATACTAATGGAAAAAGTCCAGCCGACCAATCAGCGTGCACGTTTTGGAATATTAAAGGGGGGTCACTGTATAACAGGGGCCATTCCATGGTTGTAATGGATTTCAATGACTTAGGTAATATAAAGCTACAGAAGTGTTGGGGACTGAGAATGCTATGGTTTAAGAACCTCACTCATAAGGAGATTCTGGAAAACTGGATAATATCATTCTAGGAAGATCATAGAGGGGGCATAGGTTCCACAATATCCAAATGAGATATTTAAATGGGTGTTAAAAGAAATGTTTATACAGATAAGTAGAACTGATAGTACACATAAGAAAGGTAGAATTGTAGACCTTGAGATGGAAATAACTACTTTGGATGAGGAATTAAATAATTATAAGAATAACTATATCAAGACTCAGATGCAGGAATGCAAAAATTTATGTAAACCCTGCAATAATTGAATATTGCAGACAGATGTCCAAGAATTAGGGAACTATACTGAACTCAGTACCTAAAGGCTGACAAATTGTTGGTAAACATAGGTTCATAGGTTCATAGTTGAGTACTAAGCTAACTGCCCTTGCAAGCCATTTTAAGCCTAGCCAATTATCCCTTATGAGACTCAAACCCTGCATCTTGTGTGTGTAAGGCAAACACCTTAGCCATTGAGCCACCCTCCCAACAAGCATTCGTTAAACAGGTTAAAAGAAAGAAGATGTGAGCAAACTATTAGTGTGTTCCTTAAAGCTCACAGCTCTCCATACTTTACTCACAGACATATAATGATGCCATGAAGAGTTTTTATAAGAACTTTACACATTTCTAATGAAGCAAACAACATAAATATTTTTTTTGATCTGCAAAATTGCTCACACTCCAAAATAAAGAAAAGAATGAACTCAATAAACATTTCTTGACTGCAGGAATATACCTAGCCTTTGCTGCACTTAAACAGTGAAAAGCACCAGCTCCTGATGCCTTGCTGATAGATTTTTACAAAGTTTGGAATGAAACGGGGGGTTGCTTGATTTATGCCAAGAAGTCCTAAGTAAAAGCAGACTACTTTTTTCCTGAGAGCAGTATCAATTGTTCCCTTTTTAAGGAGGAGAAGGATACTAAGTTGACTGAAACTTATAGGCTGTTCTTGTTACTACTAACTGAAATCAAAATATTGACATGCATACTGCTTACCAGAATAGAAAAAAAATAACCTCACATCTTTCTAGTGACTCTCAATGTGTCTATATTATGTAAGCAAAAAGTAAGTACATTGAATACCTGTTAACTGACCCATTTTCAGTGAAATTGAAACTCCATGAATGATCGTTATATTAAAATTCTTCCCACAATAAGTAACCTGTGGGCCAATGTAACGAACATATAAAAACAGAAAAATTTTAAATCCACCCTGGTGGGGGTCTGTGCCCCCCACACCCTACCTAAGTATACCAACTCCAAGATCACACTACAGTGGGGAAAAGGGCAAATTCCCAAAGATGGCCCACTGGTTACTTACAGTGGGAAACTTTTCGATGTAACAATCGTTCAGTCATGGATTTTTGCTTTCGCTGAAAATGGATCGATGAAAAGGTACTCGTATTTATTTTTTGCTGATATAATATAGACCCAATCACAACAAGGTTTTGTCAAGTATAGCAAAGGAAGCCCAGAATGAATTAAATGTTTGTTGTGATGTGCAGCAACTCACTAAACTGAAAAAAAGAAGTATTGGTGGTAGCAGGCTTTATTGATCTTTGAAATGTCTTTGACTCAATATTATGTCCCTTTCTTTGAAAGATTTCAGAGAGCTTTGGTATTATGAAACAGTCCTTAGATTGGCATTTTCAACTACAATGAGGCACATGCGAGGACTGCTTTACTGTTTATTTTAGCTGTTGAAATTTTAAGTCTGCACATACAATAAAACCAATCATATTAGGACATATAATTGATCGGACAAAAACTTTTAACAGATTGTAGTTTGCTATTAACTATGCATTTAGTTTTTCAGACCCTCCCACATATTTGGAAAAATGAGTAGAGTGCTGGATTGGTTTGGAATTTTTCTCTGTTACTAAGAAAAAAAGGAAAATTCATCTGTCTTTCCTGTACGGATCATGCAAACAGACCTTAAAATGAGGACATAAAAAACTTAATCTCAAGGGCGAGGTGAAACTACTCATTAATAGTTAGACATCCTGATAGGAGAGGAATATATGAATATAGTTATAAATAACATGAAACTGATTGTTGCAGATGTCAAAAACAAAATAAACAGCTGAAAAAAACTATGCCACCCTTTCTTAGCAAAGATTTATGATGTTAAAATGTTCCTGCTACCCATTTCTTTGCACCTGGCCAAACACATTCCACTCCTCTAGATCCTCTAGATTGGAACAAGCACAAAGCCAGGTTGGAAAAACACACACACACACACACATATATATATATATATATATATATATATATATATATATATATATATATATGTGTGTATATATATATATATATATATATATATATATTATTTTTTTTTTTTTGTAGGAAGAACAATGTACCATTGCATCTATTAAGAAACAGATGGCCTTCTATATCTTTGGGGGTCTAGAGGTCTCTTTCTTCCTATGATATGCCCATGATGGGGTTGCCTTCTATATCTTTGGGCATCTAGAGGTCTCTGACCTCCTATGATATGCCCATGCTGGGGTTGCAGTTCAATACTTTGCAACAAGATGTTTAACCAAGCCCTGTGTTTCTTATTAAACTGTGCAGTGATGACAGAAACTAACAGAGCATTTGCCAGAAATATGGAATAGAAAGTATGAGGTGATAAAGGATGGTGGAAAACCAGTTACATAAATATGAGCTTCTACTTTTCAAAAGGAATCTATGGACTATGATCAGGGACTACTCCTTATACAAAACTGAGGGCACTATTTGTATTTGGCAGAAATGGATCAGTTGGTAGCTTTCTTTTGGACTGACTTCCTTTTGCACTGTTCCTCTTTTGTTTCTTGAACAACTACAGGGTGATAGGGTTGTATTAGATGGTGGCAGTATTTACAACACTGAGACTTGGGGACAGGATTAAAGGTGACACATTCTGTCCATGTTGGTTGAAACAATGTCCAAGGTAGCAAGAATAGTTCCAAGATCTGTGTGACGCATGTTACTGAAAACACATGAAGGGAACCATTGCAAAAGAAAGTACAAAAGGAAGGTAGATATGGCACTATAGTAATCAAGCATGGATTGCACAAAAAATTATTAGATTTTTAAAAAGCTTTATAAACACAGAATGATGCAAAGCAAGAAACCAATGCAGGGTGATGAATCATAGGTACCGAGACCAAGCGGTAAAGCAAGCCTTGACTTATCAACATCGGATGGGAGACAGTACCTGTATTATCCTGAAAAGCAACTGTTAGACGAGATCTCTGCTAGTAATCTTATGGTACACAAGAGATCATGTTTTGCACCTTGGGACATATAAGATGACCTAATAAATGATAACAGACTGTAGCAGAAGTATGGCATTTGGAAAGCTTATGAAAATGTATGGTTTCAAAGATGTAACCTCAAGTACTAGTTTTTGTTAGACCATGGACTAATTGGGAATAGAGTGAATATTATGAAGCAGTTGCTTAAGAAAAACAGTATGAAAGCCTAATATTCATCTTACATCATGAAACTACATGTCATGTGCAAGCAAAACTATGTGATCAGCAGAAAACTGGCAACTATAATCCCAGCTGTTATCAGATGTGAAAGTGAGGAAAACAGATTGATCCTAAAGCAAATATAACATATTTCTTGAAAGACATAAAGCAGAAAGTACTTTATACATTCAAACTAAAGTATATGGTTGAAATATGCTATAGTAACAGCCATAACAAAATGCATACTAAATGTTATCAATACCAGTTTAGCACTAAGCAAATAATTTTGGTAGGGGATACCCATATCTCATCACATGATGCTTGCATCACTTTGTTGACAGAAGGAATCAGCAGATTGTCAGTGCATGATGTGAGAGCATATGTGGTTTGGCTGGGTTGTATTTGGGAAAGGACATTGCTCACAATAAAGTCGTAAAATATAAATGCTGTCTCTGTGTCTTCATTCTAGCTACTTGAAATAAAACTATCTGCATTATCTAACTGGGACTAGATGAAAGAAGTCAATTATATAAAGTGCAGAGAAAAGAGACTCACAACCCAGCAAAAGGTGTAGTTATTGTTTTGTTTTTTTTTCACTCATCCATAATGCAGCTCCTCAGTGGTTCCAGAAATATCGAGAAAGCAATTTCCATTAATCATATCCTTGGAACATATGATAAAAGAAGACAAACTCTTTCACCATGATTATGTAGATTTCTGGTGTAATCTCTATACAAACTCCAACAGGTTTTCTTTAAGTCTTAATGCAACTGTGGGGAAATGTACTGTAATCATTGTCTATTAATTTATTCATTTGTTATCTGTGTAGGTGGACGCGTCCAAGAGCTATTTTCAGCGATCACCGAAGCATGATGGCAATTACATATAAATCTGTGTTCAGCTCCTTTAGTAAACTGTTACAGAATGACAAGATTTACAGTATTTGTATGATGTACGATTGTTATAGAATGAGGAAAGAACATTAAGTTTAACTCATGTTTTGTGTTTGGCATAATGGTTTAGGTTTTTACCTTATAAACATAAGGCACAGAGTTTGATTCTGTCCTTAGGTTATTGGCTACTCTTAAAATGGTCATTTAGGGCAGTTAGCCTAGTATTCATCTATGAACCTATCACATTTCAAAATGAAAATATTTATTGCACTAGTTCAACATACAGATTACAGGAGGTGGTATAGAATAACGAGCCAAAATATGTCCTCTAACAACTGAAGTATTTACATATGTACATGTTTACAAATTAATTATTCCTTCTGAATACGGAGATGTGATAGATAACTTATTTTAGGTTTTGTGCAAACCAGTAACTATAATCTAATGCATAAGTTTTAGAACAATATGAAAATGTTACTGCTAAATGTCAGGAGACTAAACAGGAGACTCAGCTCCCCTGCAAGCTCTACTTATCCTGAAGATTATAGACATCTGTGCAGGGTATAGTGCTTTTCACACATTTAGACCATATACTGCACAGGTAAGGACTAAATGCGTAGGAAATTTCAATTTACATCAAACATGAACACACCTGAAGGCTGGTCAGGCAATCTGACACACTTGAGCTTCTCCACATCCAACTTACCATAAGCAAAGTCCCATACCATATCCTTGCAAGCTATAGGTCTCCCTCCATGACCAAGGAAGCCCATATCACATATTTAAACAAATTGGAGGGACTCTCCATTCTACCCAGCACAATATTCACTAGCAACATAACTAGGAATTGTACATGACCTCAAACATGCAGGCCCAGAGACTCCTAGACATTGTTAATACAAACACCCTGGAAGAGATATTCTGCATGCCCACCATGGGCACAAGTATCCTTGATCTGTTCCTCACAAGCATGGACATGATGCACTCCCCCTAGAGTAAAGTCCTTATTGGTCAGGTTAGACTACAAATCTGTCTCCTCTGAAATAAATATTCATCTTGGGACCTCAGATAACCCTCGAACATTTAAAGAATATTCCAACACTAACTACCTTCTACTAAGCAACAGTTAAGAAAAATTCCAAGCCACTCCAAACTCTTAGAACACAGCTGCTTATACAGAATTATTCACAGAGACCCTGTACAATCATGTATATAGCTTCATAGAGACGCTGTAGCTACCAGAAATAAACATTAGATAATGTCCACCAACAAGCCACTCTGATGGAATCCCAGTAAAAATAGGTTGTATAACAAAAGAAACAAAATCATGTCCAAAAATGGGAAGTGCATTGCCCAACAAGTTAAAAACTCCCTCATCAAGCTGAATAAAAAACTGAGGGGACTAATAAAGTCCATCAAAGCCAAACGTGAGATAAAAATAGCCTCCCAAACTAAGGACAACCATAAGATTTTCTTCAGTTATGTCCACAACATTAAATGCAACACCCAACAATGTGCCAAACTAATGATGAATGTAACAGACTATATGGAGCCAGAAGATATAGAACATCTGCTGGCTGATATATTTAGCTCCAGCTTTACTTCCACTATCACTCCCAGTCACCCCCCACCATTTCTCCAGCAGCTATCACTAGGGAGTAGATCCTTATTACATTCTGTCTGTCTCTAAGGCCATTCTATAACAACTATCCCAAAATGCCTCCTAAATATGAAACATATCCTATCAGGCCTCCTATAATGTCTATATAAACATAGCCTTCAGACAGTCTTCATGCCAAATGAATGGAGGACTGCAATGGTTATCCCTTAACAGAAGGGTGTGCTTACATGAACCCTGGGGCTACATACCCATAAGTCTGAGTAGCTGCATATGCAAAGCCATGGAAAGAATTATCATGGATCTGATAAACAACGGCATGGGAAACCTGCAGACTCTAGACTCTACCAACATCAGTTTTATCAAAGGCATGTCATGCCTACTTATCCTTGTATACTTGTTTGAGAAGGTCACTAAAGCAATGAACAAGTGCATAACAATGCATACTGCCTAACATGACTTGGCAAAGGCATTTGACATGCTACCTCCCTTGGGCATTGTAGATAAACGTACAAAACTAGCCATAAACCTATATGTCACTTGATGGATAGCTAACTGGCTCACTGATAGGACATAGGAAGTTAGGACAGGGGAAGCCACCTTCACAAAGAGGCCAATCACTAGCAGAGTTCTACAGTGATCAGTGCCAGGGCCTCTACTTTTTGGATCTACTTCTCTGAAGTCAAGACAAATGTCAAGGGCCTCTGCCTGACCAAGTATGCAGATGACTGCAAACTAGACATGGTGATTGAATCCACTAAAGGCAAAAATATCCTTAAAGATGGCCTGACACAAACACCTGGTGCCAGTGCCACTGACTAAAACTCAATGTGAAAAAATACATAATAGTACCTTTGGAAAGACAGCCACTTCTGGAACTTACCACATTGATAATACACCACTAAAAGTAGATCCAGTGGTCAGGGATTTGAGAACAACCATTTAATGAGTAAATGCACCTTTTGTAATATACTTCAAGTAAAAAAGTAGAAGGAATCCCAGAAGACAAAGCTGTAGCACAATTATTTTAATAAAAACAAACCTTGACAGCAAATGGTGAGCACTTTCGCACCGAAGTGCTGCTTCAGACAAATAGCATCACAGCAAAACACATTTATATAGTAAAATAGCAGTCATCAATTATTAAAATGAGCAATTAGCACTTAACTAAATCCCTTGATTTTAAAATGGATTTTAAAGAAACCCTGTCATTGAGGCCATGTTTCCTTTCAGCACTAAACCTCAAAATCCACTGAAGTTCTCTCTGTTCAGTATAATTCTTTAAATCACCACCTCTGGGATTGTTAAACACTACCTCCATTACTTTAAAAACAAAACTATGTTGCAAGTCTGATTCTAACACATGTTTAGCTAAAGCATTTGTAGCATTACACTTTTTTATGGCATAAAGATGCTCACAAACCTCTCAAAGAGCATTCTATTTGTTTTCCCTATATAGTAACTGTTGCAATCTTTGCAGGTAGCTAAATAAACCAGGTTTTTGGGCTTACAATTAGCATTAACTTTAAAGAAAATAGTTTGTCCAGAGACAGGGTGTATAAATTCATTAGTGCCATCTATATGAACACAATACCTACAACTGCCACAGGGAATATACTTTTGGAATACACTTGACTAGGCACTTGCAAACGTTTGAGAGACTACAGAGGCTCCTTACAAAAAGAATGCAGGGAGTAAACAAGTACTCTGCAAATATTCAAAGCCCTCTTCCTCTATTCTGTCTCCTACAGAGTGCTGAGAGGTGGTCTATGCCTATTCTACAAGGCATCCTCTGATCCCACACTGATGGGTTTCTTGCAAATCCAAAAAACAATTCGCATCAGTAATACCTGTTCTTAGGACCTAAACCTTGTCTTTGATATAAACAGGAGATATTGGAGGGACAGGTACCCCTTCTCTGGAACAGGTTTTCCATCCTTGTGAAGCAAAGCTCATCCTTAACCCTATTCAAGCATAACTTGGACCAACAGATCAGAAATCACAAATTTACCCATGGTTTGGCACCTATGTCCTAAAGGACAGGAGGAAGCCTGTGAACACTTGATGTGTACAAGCCTATATCATAACCAAAATGTAGTGCAAACAATGACTGATAAACAAAAATGAAGAACCAGTCATGTACTAGAACTCTGCCTTTTATTAAATAAATATAAAAACGTTAAAACCAACGGATTAAGCGCTTTCATCCTATTTAGCTAGGACTTCATCAGAATCTGATGAAGTCCTAGCTAAGTAGGATAAAAGTGCTTAATCTGTTGTATTTAACATTTTTTATATCTTTTTAATAAAAGGCAAAGTCTTAGTATGTGACTGGTTCTTTATTTTTGTTTATTAAGCCTATATCATAACCGTAACACTCCTTGGGGTACTTTCACGTCAGTCACATTTTAATAAATTTGGGGGGAGCTTGGCTAATCGTAAAATAGTTCTTTGGCTGATAGCCTAGTAACCATCTATAAACCAATATAAGTGCAATCTAGAAGGACATAACCATTTGTCTCTTAAGCAATGTACTTGTTTGAGGTGCTTTAGGTAGTGTTGACTGAATTTTGAATTATTTGTTTCCTTTTTGAAATCAGGAGTGGGGATGGTTCTAATTTGCTAAGGCCACATTACTAAAATGTTTCTCACTAATTGCTTGGTTGTATGGGATCTGTGTAAAGAGGGTAAGGGTAAAATGTATATACTGCTGTGTTGAGTCACACTGCAGTAATTGGAAAACTCTGTCCACCAAATGCTCATTATGTTACAAAGGGTCTTCTGAAAAGGTCGAGCTTATCTTGTGTCCTGTGCATTTCCCCAACCCCTCAACTTTAAGTTGAGGAGTAAAGAAAAGGTCTATTGAAAGTTGAAGGCCAATAAAAAATGTAGCAAGCATGTGAAAGTCAGCTTGCTACAGTCAACTTAGCACACACAAAGCTGTAAATACATATGTGGTATTGGCATTCATTTCTGAAGCCTGTAATATTCTCCTGGCATGAGAAATTACTTGTAATTCCGTACTTCTGCACCATTTCAGCTGTGCAACATACCCCTTAGTAGCTTGTAACTGAGGCAGCTGCACATTTTCCCCTGCCCTTCTTACATCTCTGTCTATTCTCTTAACTGTCTGTCCAGTGTTGCTACCTGTCAGAGATGAAAATGTGCTAGATTTTGGGACCCTGCCCCCCACCCCCCCAAAACCAGAATAATCTTCCATTACAAATAAAACAAAGCTATCCTTATTAATGCATATTCTTTCACTCTCTGTACATACTTGACTACAGTCAAGAATGAAGGACAGCTACAGGACCACCTCACCGACCCAGTTATCAGTTTATATAACTGTGGGCAACCACTGGCACCAAAAAAATACAGACACTAATCGACATTTTATAAAAGTTTAAGCATCTACCTTTCCCTCAAGTAAAACAGCTGCAACAGCAGATTTTGCTGTGATCTTTGCAATTGTACAAAGAAAGATAAGGCAAATAAAGCTAAACAGTCCCAGGAGTGCTCCAACTACAGTAACTTTACATGCTCTTTAAATAACCAAAAGCAACCCTTCAGCGAAGGCCTAGTTGTTTTATCAATGTTTAAAATACCTCCCGCATAATTTGCGAGTCTGAAACAAAGCAGAAAACTATTACAAATACATTCTAACACAAAACAATAACGGCATAAACAAAGAAGAAGAAGAATCCAGATTAACAATCCACTGAAAAGTCAGTCTAATTTCCGTGAATGACAGCTTTCCATTCTCAAAAAGGCCAATGCAAAACTGAAGTTTACATACCTCCATGGCCCAACCCCAACCCCATGCTGGAGGGACTGACACTAATGAGGCATGTGCCCCCAGAATTAGCCCAAATAATGACATTTGTCCTCCATTAATAGTCCTCAGTATGTGAACAGGCTGAGAATCACAAACAAAATATAACAAAATGCAGCAATGCTTACGAAAAGTGTATATTTCTAAAATCCAAAAATGCAACCAAGAATTCTAAATAATCTTAATTCTAAGCATGGTCCTGCGCTAACAGCTCTAATATGCGGATTTGTTTTTCTGCCTCATTAAAGGACAATATCTTACTTTTTTGCAACATCAATTTCTTCTCTTGAATGGGCCAAGATAACCAAAAATATACTATTTCACCACTAAAATAAGGATAAATACCTAAAACAAAGTAAAATGTACATGTAAACATACTAACTTAAAACAAAACAATAGAAAATATCCCAGAGTAAAACCCAAATGCAATTTTGCTTTAACTTTACTATTTCTGAATATGTCAATCACTTAATACAAATTTTCTGCCTTTGGCTGCAGTTACAACTTTGAAAATCACGCTTCATCTATCTCAAGCCACTCAGCACAAATAGTCTTCTATAATTCCAATCTATGGCACAACAACAGCAGTGTATCGCCTGCTATTAGAAAGCATATGTCTAAGGTTGACACTTGTCCATCAATATGGCAATTTATTACCAAAAACAGAAGTGCAAAAGCACTCAACCTGTAATTCTTAATGTTCAGTCTCCTTGTCTCTTTTGCTTCTTCTGTAATGTCTAGGTCTTGTGCCTACCAGCCTGCAAGCAATAAAAACTTTCCTATACCTTCTCCATTACAAAGCAGTCCAGCTTCAGTAATACCACGTGTGCACCTATGTTTATATAGATGTTGATACGATATTGCTTTTGGGGGAAAGAAATGTCTGTCAGTGATCCCTTGCTAGTTAACTCGCAGAATGCACATTACCAAAGCACTGCCTTCCTCGAGAGGGCAGGGAGCTGCTGTGCTTGTTTGCTGGATGAACTGCAACCTCTAGCATCTTAAAATTACACTATTTTGCTCTGGCATTAATTTATCTGACATCAGTTTTAGTCTATTAAGAGAGTTATTTACTTTTTTTTAACATCCGTTCTATTAAGGGACATAAGGGATAGTAAAACAATGTCTGTTTGCACTAAGATATAAAAAGAAATAGAACATAACTGTCAATAATTAAAAGAGAAAGTACAAAACTCGTACTGCGAAAAGTGGGGCAGTGAATTGGAAAAATGAATAATGCAAGGACTGAGCCAACTAGTATTTTTTCACATGGCAGTCCACTGGGTAATGTTGTATTCCCCTAAAAATGTATGCCAACTGTCTTCTAAAAATAAAGAAAGAAAATAAGGATGAAACCTTTACGAAGTGACAAGGAGGCTGATGATTTTGACAATCGGTAATTAGCTTTGAATTGGGAGGGGTATCCTACAATGTATCACCTTTTCACTAACAGATATATTGTAGTGTAATGAGAGATGTACCTAAGTGTATGCAGTCATTTGTTCTCCCATAGGCCGATCCAGCTGTGAGAGAATGCAGAGACTCTGCTATTCCTACTTGACTCTAGAGGTGATGTACGTGCATGAGCCCCGTCCACCTATACCTAAAGCGCAAACTCATTGGTTAAATGCTTAGTCTCATCTCAACTCGCCAGCTTGTGGCTTGGCATCATGCTGTCACCAGGATCAATGGAAATACACTAGATTTCACGCTAGGTGCTAGGGAACTAATATTCGAGCTATGAAGTGCATACAAAGTGTTAGATTTAGTGCAAAAAGTGCTAAATTGGCAACACTGTGTCTGTCACAGAACAGGAAAACGCCTCAGGACAGATCTGACAATTTGATTGGATGGCTGTTTGGTGTGAAATTATTTAAGTTTATAGATTCATAGATTCATAGGTGGTTGCTAGGCTATCAACATAAGAGCTGTCAAGCGGTAACAGAAGACCTGGTGCTTACTGTATTAAATAGAATGGAGGTAGATTGTACAGATGTGTCAGAAGGCATAAATGGGTATTTTTTAACCAAAATCAGTAAGCAAATACTAGGGTGTTTGTTGTCTGTGTTATAGCGGATGTTATAACTAGGTATGGTATGGAAGACAGCTGTTATTGTACCCATTCATATTAATGCTACTACAAATGTAAAAACTTGTATCTATTTTTAACCAATGTTTTCCAGTTATGTCTAAGTTGGTTCATAGGTTAGTACTAGGCTAATTGCCTTTGTGGGCCATTTTAAGCCTAGCCAATTACCCCATGTGAGAATCAAACCCCGCTCCTTTGGTTTATAAGGCAAATACCTTAACCATTATGCCAACCTCCCAAATGTAGTTTTTTTTGTATTATTTTTAAAGACTATAAACTTATTTTTCTTAAAATGTTTTGTTTTGTAATACTTTAGAGCTTTACTTCCTAGGCCTCTGCTGAAAATGGACTCTCCTATCCAGGTGGAATTTCCTGGTAATCAAATGTCGATAAATAAATAAATAAATACACCGGTCAGTCAAATTATAGACCAATAAGGTGGACCTATATATCTGGAAAGGTACTTAAAGGAGTTAAATTAAGACGGGCTTTTGTCAGGGAAGATCTTGTAATACAAGAAACTATCTTGTTATAATCAAGATACTATCTTGTTCATGTAAATTGCCTTAACTTTCATGTATCATTTGGAGCTTTTCTCCCCAGGCCTCTGATGAAAATGGGTTCCTGACCCAGTTGGACTTTCCCAGTAAACAAATGTTAAATAAATAAATAAATAAACAAACATGATTATATTTTATACACCTGTGACTGAAGCACTAGACAATGGGATAACAATGGACAGATGGACATAAGTTATCTTGATATAGCAAAGACATTTCATACAATGCCACATAAGGAGATTCTGTATATGATGAAAACATGGAAACTAAACTATAATATAAAGTGAGAGATCTTGAACTGATTAACAGGAAGACAGTCCAATGTTAAGGGAAGAGAATGTGAGTGCAATTTTTTTGAAATAGGCAGGAGTTCCACAGGTCTTTGCCTGGCACTGTTCAGTATTTATATGTCAACAGTACTGGACACAGACATTTACAGATGAAACTAAGATTGGTCAGATTATATCTACTATCCAGGACCAGTAGCACTTCCAAGAATATTTTGGACTGACATCAGTTATGGTCAGAAGTGAATAAGATTGCGTATAATTTAAGAAAATGTGCAGTGTTCCATGTTGGGGAATCAAATATATAATACCATTTTGTCATAAACAGTAGCATTTTGTTAAAGGCAACTGATACAAAGATCTGGATATGACAGTAACCAGTCAGTTCAACTAATTATAAATGAATTGGTAAAGAAATATTTTCTTAAAACAAGAAACATAATAACAATAACATTAAGAAACAGAGAAGTCCTTTTACCCATGTATCTTTCTATCTATCTATCTATCTATCTATCTAGAGGCCAAAGCTGGAATGTGATAATGATTTATGTGCATGCCCATATAACGACATTGACAGATTACATAAAGTTTAGAAATATTTTTAAAAATTAATTACAAGAACAAGGAACAAATATTTAATTTAAAGATTACTGGCACTGAGATTACCTTCAGTCTAATATATATTGTTAAACAGGGATTTGATCTGGGCGTATAAAACAACAAGAGATTAAACCTTAAGAAATATGCTGGGCATGGAAATGGTAGAACATGATAGGAACACAAAACATACTAATTTAGGCTGAGAATAAAGAAACATAACACAAATATTAAAACTAACTTTTTCCAAGTAAGGGTGGTGAAATTATGGAATAAGATTTTGATTAATTTAAGGCAATCAAAGAATATGAAAATATGTAAATCTTAATTAGACAATTTTTTTTTCAAAATAGTGTAATGAGGATAAAATGCTTGGAAGTGGGCTCTTGACATGAGCTGCTATTGTCTTCAGCCTTAAAGGATACTGAACCATGGAAGATACAACCATTTTTAAATGATCTATCTGTGCTTAGCATTTCAAAGTGCAAGTTTAAGTGAGGTTTATCCATAATTTAATAGAACTAACATGCAGAGTAATGGTTCACCTTGTCATCACACCCGCTTGTATCTTAACTAACAGTGAGTTTATAGTCATAAGAGTCACAGGAATCATTCCAGTTATCTGGACTAAGTGATCTTTTACAAATAAGAGCCTCGTCTTCTGTCACAGAAACCTATGTGACAAAATAAAGCAGCAATAAAATGCAGATAGCAGTCCTAAAGTCAGGAAGTGGTATTTTACAACTATTTACGTTTTTGTGTCACATTCTGCTATGTTCAACACCCCAATAATGTGAGTAACTCTGAACATAGAACCTGATCTAGACTAATGTTGTATTTATTCAAAATCTTCTTGAGTGCATTTGGCATTTTTTTTCACCCAAGGTTTAAAACAAAAGTTAAGAATAACTGAATATAGAAATAGATTAAGGTCATTTAGTGTATAACTGTGTACTGACTCCTCATAAGTTACTTCTAGTCATCTGGTTATTTGACCAAATCTGTTGCTTACATATTTCTTGGTATGATGGGCTTTTAAGTGAAGATGAAGTTTTAAATTACTACATATGCTAATAAATTAGCCACAAAATCTAAAACAAGGAAGACACCAGGCCCTATCTCTAGTGGCAAGCTTGTTAAAGAGCATTGTTGAGTACAGATAAGAGAAAATTGAAGATGGTGTAAGTCTGGGACAGTAACTCATGAAGAAAAGTTTATAAACAATGTTAGAGTTTAAGAAGAGAGCTCCTAGGTGACTACTTCACAATCCCTTTAGTGTAATATTGTTTACTGCTATCACATCAGTCATACTTTTCTAGTCCCATGGGAGAAGAGATCCAGTGCTTCTAGTCTTTTTTCATACTATGTCTCATACATCTTCCATACCCTTCTGGTGTTTTTTCTCTGTATTCCTTCCAAAAGCCTTATAGCTATCTTCCTGAAGAACAGCTAAAATTGCTAATGCCTTGAGGTAACCATCTGAAATGCCAAGACTTAGTAGTGTGAGTCCCAAAACATGGAGACGGAATGGTCAAAAAATGGACTTACAAATATGAAGTCTGAGATGTCCATTTCTCGAAATATTCCCTTTTGTCTGAGGTATGATGATCTCAGAGTTAAGGGGTGGGGTTTGCCCTCCAGACATAGTGGGATGCAGGAGGGGCTTGCCCCACTGTGCGAAAGAAGTTTAAAGGAAAAGAGCGATATTCGAGAGGCACTCTTCTAATACATTTTCAATGTTTTTTTTTTGGCCTGTGGGCAGTCATCATTTTGAATGATGACATTTCAATAGGGAGCCATAGCTTACCCAATATACCGGAGCTGAGTTACAGCATTTTTTTTTGTTTCTTCAGTTAGGTTTTTTTTTTAGTATGCACCCAGGGATTTGGTTTTCTGTTGCAGCTGCCATTTGCCTCTGCACCTGTGGTCAAATCTGGGTGATATAATCACTAAAGATCCTTTTCCCATATTCATATGATTAGGTCCAGTCATCTTAATTAATATTTAACAACAGTCATTACAATCTGAGTAGAGGTCTTTGCATTGCTTTTCTCTGGCGCTCACCTTCCATCTTTATGACAACTTTGGCAAGTTTTCCAAGACTTTTCCCAAAGTTCTTTCCAGTCTTGAACATTTCCAAGTTTTGTCATCAGTAAAGAGGATGCTTTTTATTTTTATAGTATCAGATAGGCTGGGAATGCAGACATTGAAGAGTACTGGACCTAGATCTGATAACAGTAGTGCATTTCCAACCACACGTTTTACTTCTCATAACATCTAGCTCACCATAGCAGTTGGTATTCTACTCTCCAGATATGATTCCTTTGTATAGGTCCAACCACCAGTTCCACAACTTTCACAACAATCATCTCTGTAAAATTAGGATGACAGAATTACTACAGAGTATGTTATATCATGATAATCGGCAGTCCCCTGGCATGTTCATCTCTTACCCAGTCATTTAAACTGCATTAGTCAAAGGTCTCCCGTGAAAAGAGGCTATTAGCCTAGTGGGACTATCTCAATTAACAAAGGATAGGTAAATAAATAAATAAATAAATAAATAAATAAAATGTCCACATGGTAATAATAAAGAATGTGAACAGTGATAAGGAAATTCTAATTATGATACAGGCCTTCCAAGAGCAGTTATATTCAACGAAGATTTGTATGAATGAGAGATGTAAACAATAACATGTTATCAAATAATCCTATAATGAAGTAACTAATGTGCAATTTAAAATATGAAGAAGATCTGCTTTCAAGAAATAACTCTCATTACCTATTTTCTTGAATACTTTCTTCTAAAAATTCAAACAATATTCTTGGAATTTTGTCTAGTACCTTCCTTGCAACTGCTGTATGGCTAATAGGCCATATTGTCCCCAAGACTTCTCTGTGCCACCTTTGTACACAAGTCTCATATCTGCCATTTTACATTTTTATGGTACTGTTGCTCTGGACAATGAAGGTTTGAAGATGTCCATCAACAGATCTGCCAATACACAGGACAGGCTGAAATAGGATGTGACATAAGAAATCCCAATCCCTTAAAGCCACATGCTCCAGGGATCTAAACCTGGTCATCACAATGAACAAAACATGCTGCTCTAATGTAACCCATCTGGTTATTATAGTTTCATGGGTTGGTACTAGGCTATTGGCCCTAGGGCCTATACAAGCCTAGCCATAACAATTCCCTCGCTATTTCTTCCCAGAATAGTTACTTCCCTGGTCCCCTGTCTAGCAGGGTGACTGACATGACCCCCGGGGTGAATTTCTTATCTCCCATCCAATTGTCAAGGTTCCTTTTGAAGAGGGCCAAAGAGGTGCTCAGCCTGACATGTATGGGCAGTTTATTCCAAAGTATGGGGAGTCTGTGGGTCAGGAACCTATTCCTCCAGCATGTTTTGTTCATTGTGATGACCAGGTTTAGATCCCTGGAGCGTGTGGCTCTAAGGGACTGGGATTTCTTATGTCACATCCTATCTCAGCGTGGCATGCTCTCCATGCAACCCCTCACATTCTTCATTGTGATCCATATACTGATCTCCGCCATCTGTTCCTAGTCTATTACAGCATGACTTCTTTTTCAATCTTTTGTGAAGAACTAGGCAATGTATTCATTTAATACATCTGTTAGTTCCTGGTCCCCTGTGACAACACTCCCATGCGTACTCAACCTCCCCATATCTCTTCTTCCTATTCTCTTTTCTGCAGTGTATCTAAAAGTCATTCTTCCCCTTTTTACTGCCATTTTGCCAAATTACTTTCAGATGTCATTTTGTGGGTCTATATTACGTCAGCGAAAATTCAGTTCAGCGAATGGCATTTTCATTTCACTTACATTGAACATGCCGTTGAACTGTTCATATGAGATCGCTGTACAGTGAAGATTAGGAAATTTGCCCTTTCACCACTGTAGTGTGATCTCGAAGTTGATATATATAATTAGCGGGGGTGTGTGTGTGGGGTGCAGCCCCTCACAAGAGTGGATTTTGATGGTGTCACTTCCTGAAGTGATATAGACCCTAGTTTGCTGCCCTTATTATCTTTAATAACCTTCAGCTTACTTCATCATATTATGTGTCATCTTTCTTTTCATCCCCAGTCTTTTACCTTTTTATACCCCTAGTCTTCTACCTTATTTATACCTTCTTTTTTCCTAATCTCTAAATTTATAGTCCAGTGGAGCCACAGTTGATTTTTTTCAGTTTTTGACCTTTCCTTAAAATCTTGTTCTTATTTTTAGAATGTTCTATTTGATTCACCTCTAGAGTCTTTTTGTGCCCTTTATTTGCCTTTGGTATCCTAACTTATCTTTAACCTTTCCAAGATCATTTAG
This sequence comes from Protopterus annectens, assembly GCF_019279795.1. Classification (NCBI taxonomy): domain Eukaryota; kingdom Metazoa; phylum Chordata; order Ceratodontiformes; family Protopteridae; genus Protopterus; species Protopterus annectens. The sequence continues at coordinate 1,362,285,693 of NC_056726.1, forward strand.
ATCTGATTCTCTGAAATCTCCTGATTATATTTGTCTCTTTTCTTATACCCTTTTGCTTAGTAGGTTGAGGATAAAACATGAAATGGAAAAGGCTAAGCTAGGTACAAACATTATTGACTACAGAAATAAGATTAATACATAAATAGACTGGTTGATGATAAACAGACAGGTAGGCATGAAGACAGACATATAGATAGGTATAGATAGATGATAGATAGATAGATAGATAGATAGATAGATAGATAGATAGATAGATAGATAGATAGATAGATAGATGATAGGGGTCATATGTTTGTGCCAAATGCTGTTTGTTTGATTGGCAAGAGAGCAATAGCTTTATCACTAACACCACTTTCAGCTAAGGGATGGTGTTGTCCTTTCTACACTGTTATGCAACAGTGGAGTTGTTATGTATAGGTTAGGGATATGGGTGGTTTGCTCAACTGCAAAAAAAAGCTTAAAGTCCTGTACAATTATTTATTTATTTTTTTGCTGTTTTGTTCATTATCCAAAAAGCGTTATAGGCAGATGGATATGATAACTCGACAGGTAAAGGATCCCTAGCAAGATAAGAAGAGTGAGAAAGAGAGATGGCGGGATTAAAAGGGGTGCAGTCTGGCAGGGCTTGGAACTGGTAACATGGAGAATACATGAAAGAGAAACCAAGGACAGACCCTATCTAATCCCTGATGTAACACTAGTGCATTGTGCTGCAATGGAAAACTACATCTCAGTGATCACATTTTTAAACTTAGGTGAAAGATGAAGGGTATGTCATAGGTGCAGGACAGAGAGGTAGATTTTTCAGGCAAGAAACAGAAGGGAATCAAGGAAGCAGAACATAGCAGAAGAATAATCAAGAGTGGCTTAAAATAGGACTGACCAGTATTTATTTGCAGTGCAAGAGATCTGGGTAGGAATATGGGGAGCAGTGAGCAGCGAGGCAGGAGAAGAGTGAGGACAACACTGCTATTACAAAAGTATGGGCCAGTAATAGGAGGGAATGATCTATGGAGGTGCCTTGTTCTAGAATGTTCAGGAGTGACAGAGGTAGAAGTGGTAGAGGTGGAGTAGCAGTCCACATAGAGGAGGACAGTAAAAGTGAGGACAGCTATGAAGATGAACACCGCACCACACCATGAAAGGAACAAGGAAGAAGATGTTCTCAGATCCCAGGTTAAGTAACCTGGCAGTAAAAGTAACAAGAATGAGATAAGTGCTGGTGTTTTCCTTGTGTGCCTTCTACGTATACATCAAGGGAGGATAATGACATCGTAGGGGAGAAAACAAGGGAGGAGGTAAGATGAAGAGCAGCATTCATGGGGTAATACAAATCTGCCTGGACTGGATGGATAATTTGTAGTTTCACTATGGAGAGTGACAAGGAGTTGGTTAAAATACTGGATCATAAGTCATTCAGCCAGGGTGTGACAGATTATACAGAAGGCTGAATGTGATCTTAAGCAAGGCAGAGGTATAATGGATGTACAGGGGGACAGCACCATTACCTGACACTGAACATGCCACTGTGTGGCTTAATAGTGGGAGAAGGGTAAAAATACAAAGTTAAAGATAGAGGTATGGGGCTATAAAGGAATGAAGTATGACGAGTTGAGAAAAAAAGGTGAAAGATGTATTTGGAGGGTGCAAATAAACTGAGGGAGCAAATAAGCTATCAGAATGAGTCATGGTGGAGTACACGGACATATGATATTGGTATGAGGCAAACACAGAAGAAGAAGGCCAATGTGGCTACAGATCAATGTGATATTCTCACTTAAGGTAAAACTCAGGACATACAAGAGACAAAAAGGAGGAGGATGGGGAAGAGGAGAAAGCATGGAACTGTAATGCTAACACAAAGACAAAACAAACGTGGTGAGAATAGCAAAGTGCAAGTTGAAAAGGAGTTTGGAGGAGCATTGAAGGAGGGGACGGAGTCTTTTTTATGAATATAGTAGAAAGGAGGAAGGGTGGGACAGCCCTAGCCATGGGGTTGACAAAAGATGGAGGTGAGAGATCACAAAAAACTAGGAAAAAGCAGAGGCACTGAGTACACCTTTCAGTTGTGCAGAATTTTGCAGAATGGCCCTGATTTTGCATCAGGTTTGGGCTAAGTCTTTTATAACATTTTAGATTTTATAATAAATCCTGAAGATTACAGTAAGCTATTAATGTCAGGCATAGTTTCATGTTTCATATTGTTCAGAAAATGCATTTTGATGCAGAACCTGTTCTATTAACTTTAAAAATGAATTTGAGTAATATTTACAACTTGTGCCTGATTTTTCATCATTGTCCTCCCATTACTTTTATTTTATCCAGAATTCTTGAGCAAAGAAGTTGAGAGGGGGGTTCCTATTATATAATTGGAGATGTAATTCTTTGAATGTGTCTTGATTAAACTTGAAAGCATGAAACAGCAAAATAGCGAAACAGCATATAAGCGATTTCTTTCCCTGGGAAAGAAATTGCTTGGCCGCCTCCATTACTTTGCCATTTTCGTCATTGTAGTGCAATCTCGGAGTTGGTATATTTAAGTAGGGGGGTGTGGGGTACACAGACCCCCACATCAGAGAGTGTGGGGGTGAAGCCTCCCACGTTATGTAATCTTTTGAAGTTTTTATTTTTATTTATTTATTTTTTGTGGAACAGCGATTTTTTTTCCCTGGGAAAAAAAAACGCTGTTCCGAGTGTTCGGCATTGTAAGCTTTTGATTACATGGGTAGAGACATCAGTGTTCACTTTTTTAAGTGTTCGCTGATTTAATATAGACCCTTGAGAGGGATGCCGCGAAGCATCACGGGCAAACCATTCATACCATATTAAGATTAATAATATGGTCCATGCCTGTGATCTAGACCTAGGACTTAAAAAAAACCCTGTTAATCATTCATGGTTGCCAAAATCTCTAGACCTGAAATCAAAGCCAATCAAACAATCCTGAAGCAAATGTGTATACTCTCAGCAATGGATGCCCAATGTTGGATTTATACAGGGCTAGTAGTGCTTACCAAAAAAAGGAAGAAGAATAGCCCTATTAGTCCCTATCTTCTACCTTCTGGATAATCTCTAAGGTGAACCCTGTGTAAAACAAAGTGCAAAAAACATATTTTCTTAAAGCCCTACAAAACACTATATAATAGCTTTCATAGGGTGATCACTGAAGTCAGTGCCATGTGTACCGGCCAAGTCACAGTCAACATTAATTTAAGAAATACAGTGGCAGTGAGAAGGAAAATCAGCCCACACATATGGGCATGCCAATGCCATCAATGCTGTCTCATCAAATTTATACAAAGCCAAACAAGTGCTGATACATCAGTTTCCCTTTAGTTTCCACAGCATTTGTAAGTGAGCTTATGTATCAGTATAGGTGAAGTCCATTGATAAGCCGGTTGGTGACATCATTTGAGTCATGTACTTCATTTTCTTCAACTTAGAAATAATTCCAAGCTACTGTATAAAGTCCTTTGCAATGATCAGATCATGAAGGGTTCAGTGGCCCTTTTAATTACTAGTTTTATTACAGACAAATCAGATCAGTGAGGATGTGCACCCTTTTTTGAAAATGGATCTAAAATAATACATGATATTTATCCTTTAGGCCATTGCTGATTTTTTGATAATTTATTCTTAGCTCAATAACCTGATTACATTCTAGGAGGAAGATGCATGTATTTCAGCCACTGGATGAAAACATCCTGTTTACTTATTTATTTATTTGATGCTTGTTAACGAGGTAGATGAACTGGTGCAGGGACACTTTTCAACCATGATCTGGGTCAAGTAGACAATGACAATACACATGTAAAAGAATATGGTTATTATATATCATCTGGCAGTTGGTACAAAGGTTAAGGTTGCAAGCTGTTATTTCTCTAGTACTAAGTTTGATTCCCTCAGGACTCATTTGCTTATTGTGTAACCTTGAGCAAGTCACCTAACCAGCCATTGCTCCTAGCTTGCACCTGAAAAGGGACTATATCCACTTGGCCAACCTGGCTAGCAAATAGGATTATTGTATAGTAAAATGCAAACAGATTAAACAATACATATGGAATAAAGTATATTGATTAATAAAGAATATATTACACATTATGCAGTCGTTTCATATAAAGATGGTACTAGGCATATCTCCCTCCCAAAAATTCAAAAGTGATTTACTTATTTTGAGAAGTGTGATTCATTAGTGTGTAATTTGATTCACAGGAGCATCACAAGAGGGCATACAGAAGCATGGTGTTGTGCTCTATAGTGTACAGTGCAGTAAAAGTGGAGAAGTTGTCATAAAGGAAACTATAATGCAAATAATAAAACAAACAAAAAATAGGTATAAAACTTAGTAAAAAGAAATTTAGATATATAAAGAATTAGAGCCCTGACACCTCTTGGAATATTATATTCCCAGTATGGAGATGGAGAGATGTTTTAAAGTGAGAAGAGGAGCAGGATGGAGGGTTCACATCAAGGAACATCTATAATAATCAGGTTTAGGAAGGGGGAAGGGGCAAAGTAGTGCACTAGCCAGAATCCTTGAAGCACCTACATCTGTTTTCCTCTAGCAAGTGATAATGGAGGGGCTTCTTAAAAGAAATAATATATTCAGCTTGCTTGATAGGTTCAGGAAGAGAGATCCAGCAAGCTGGAGAAAGTTTGGAGAAAGACTTTTGAATAAAGTACTTTTCAAATACATTTTAACTTAAAAAAATCACTTCTACCCCTTGGCATATATTTAGGTAAAACTAGTTAAACCATGTAATATGTTATAATTTCATTACATTTTGTATACAAAACTGTAAGACTGCCACAATCAAAAACTGGCTCTACATGCTTATATGTTGGTCTCTTTCTCTCACTCTCTTTCTTTCTCTGTCTCTAATGGGTAACTAGTTAGTCATATGTCTATTTATCTACCTATACAGCTATATATATATATATATATATATATATATATATATATATATATGGGTACACTTCACATAATCGAATTACTGAAATCTCGAATTTTGTATGGTCGAGACCATATGATCGAGATTTCAGTAAATCGAATATGTGTAGTGTTGAAAAATAAAAGTTTACTTACCTTAATACATTGCGTACACACATAGGCAAGGATTCTTGTACGCTCTGTGTGTACGTAATGTTTTATTTTTTTGTGTGGTGTTGACAGGAAATGAGAAATCTCCCGTTTTGTGCTTCCGCATACAGCGCGAGACGGGAGATTTCCCATTTCCTCACTGTAGCGCGATCTTGGAGTTGGTATATTTAAGTAGGGGGGTTTTTTTTTTTTTGATTTCATTTCAGAAGTTCGAGTTTACAAAACTCGATGTTTTGGTTTCGGTTATTTGAAGTTCGAGATTTTGTAAATTCGAGCTTCTGAAGTGAATCCATATATATATATATATATATATATATATATATATATATATATATATATATATATGTATGTGTATGTATATATATATATATATATATATATATATATATATATATATATATATATATATATATACACATTTATTATTTTTATTTCTCACTGGCTTAACTAACATTTGCAAATGCTTGCATTGCAATGCTGCATTTTAAGAATAGTTTCTGGTAATAAACTATTGTAATTTTTTTTCATTTCTTCCTACAAGGAATTTCTGACATAGCAGCTGCCCCTCAATTTATTTATTAACTTGGCAAATATACTTACCATAGCAATGTCTGTTTTCTGGCATGACCCACTAGAGTAGTACAGTGATATATTACAGCACTGCACAGAGAGGAGTAGCTATTTAACTAAGACAACCTTCTGTAAGTGTAATCCACAGAAATATATAACAGCTGTGTCCCAAGAGAACCAAAATATTCTTCCCTAGTCTATCTGCCATGGAATCTTCCAATTCATTTATTTTTGTGCTAATTAATTTTAAATGTTATTTTTGTAACTTACTTCAGGAGACATGTATGGAATTAAAAAATTAAGCATGTGCCCTTTTGTTAGCTTTCTCTGAAATTCTGAGTATTACGTTGCATTGCTTGTTTATTTATACATCTGTAAAAGAAATTTAATTGTCAGTCTGTGCTGACACGAACCAGAACACTTTGCTACCTGTCATTGCCTGCCATGGCTTTATACTGCTGTCTGTGACACTGAAAAACATTCTGTTATGTACTGTATCATCATGTCATGTTAGTTTTATTTGCAGTATTATATTATTAACACTAAATTTCATTGTTATCAATCTGTTTCTAGTGAACACCCCACACCCAGCTCCCTAGGCACTGTTTGGCAATTGCAAAAAGAATAAATAGAATGAAATTTGAATGTATAGTCATGATTACATATTGACATCTACCTATATGTACCAAATGATTTCATTAGTTATTATGTGAGGTAACACCTAAAGTAAAGGAGGTATTTCACTGTCTCATACTTTAGTATGATCTCACATGGACTGCAACATGCAAATAAGACTGTCACCCCAAACCATTCATTACTTTACATGACATGAGTTATGGTAGACTTAACTATGAGCTGTGGATCTGGTCTATAAATACTTTCCAAGTCTGTCCCAGGCTGTAGGCTGATATACAAGAATCACTATTATCTATTGCAATTTAACTACATTCATTGTTAAATGTCTTCCTCAAAAATGACTGAAATTTAATATATTTTAATATTTTTAAATCTTATGAGAAATTCTGTTGTCATCAAGTCAGAAAGCAGTGTCACAAAGAGAGATACTGCCAGCCCAGCTATCTGGAATTTTGTAAATAGTTATATGTCATTTGTGAATATCAGCAGGATGCAACTGCTTGTGTTACCACTATATTAGAACTGTATGTTGTCTGTATATCAAGCTGCTGGTACAGAAGTGTGTGTGTAAAGTACTGAGCTGAAGGGTGTGTTCACAGTGTACCCTACTGGGAAAGAACAGAAATGCATATAAGCTATTGTACCTGTGTAACTGTATATGTTTTAACAGTGGGAACTAGAACATGGAGGTTTAACTTGCAAAACTTCAAGAAAATAGTCAGAATTAAATTGTTTTATAATTGTGCTATAAAAGTTAGTTTTGATGCAGCAAGGAGAGAGGCTGTCTAGAACTAGGGTGTCTTCTGCATTGTACTGTAAGTGTTTTATTGTTTTATGTCTTCTAGCAGCTGCAAACATCTGAAGGCTATGCATTTTTATGGGGAGATCCGAGATGCATCAGTAGGGGTTGTTTGTGAGCCTGGGAACTGAAGTCAGGTGACAAAAAGTGATGTCATGCTGCAAGCATCCCAGCAGGAATATTTGAGATATTAATTTAAGAACTCTCTGAGACAGAGAGAGACAGGGCATTTTGTATTTGTCTTTGACCTGACTCACCACCTCTGCACTTGCCTTGCTGTAAGTTAGTTAACTAGGGTACAGTAATTTCTCTTAGATTCAGTTAGAAACATAGTAAATATTAATTTAGATGTTTCCTGTATTTATTTGAGACTGTCCTGCAATGTTGTTTTAAATATTTTCCTGTGATTTTGAACTCTGATGTCATGGTGAATACATATTTAGTGTTGTCTTGTTCTTTTATTAATTATTATTAAATATTTTAATCTTTTCAATCGTGACTGGTCTATTCAGAGATATTTAAGCTCTTAGATTACTTGCATATCTGTTTGGTGACACTGAACAGGCTATTCCTAATAGCCTGGCTCTTGGCCAAACTACCATTTAGATTAATAGCAACATTACACAGTAAGATTGGAACCCTTTGCTAAGGGCCTTAAAGTAGCTGATAAGTAGTGGCTGGTGGCAGTAGAAACTACCTTATTGTCTGGGTGGAAGGGAGCATAGCTAGTAAATGTGTACCAGCCTTTACCAGATGTATGTGTTTGTATAAATCAAAACCCAAAGTGTGTGTGTGTGTGTGTGTGTGTGTGTGTGTGTGTGTGTGTGTGTGTGTGTGTGTGTGTGTGTGTGAGCTACTTGGGCAGGGACATGAAGCACTGGTTGGCCAGGATGTTATAATTAGCAGGAGAATAATGTGCAGAATGACACCAGTGTATAACAAATTAGTTTATACACTGCTACCAGATTATGTAATAGTGTTTCTTCATTAATGACTGGACTTGTCATTGAGGATCTTTTCCTACACTCCTAGATATCATTCAAGTCCAAGTGTATCTTAGCTTAATGAATAACTGGTTTATTAGAGATATTGTGAGATGTTAGTCTAAGAAGCTCAAGAAACATTTTTCACATTGCCTGCCTTTTCTCTACTGATTTTGCTAATATATTTTATATATCTATATTATGTTGTATTTTCCATCTGCTCAGTACTTCACAAAAATGTGAAAATGTAATTAAATTGAATGTATAAACTGTATTCTTGTTCAACAAATTGTAGTCTGCTATTCCATAGAAAATGAGGGGCCACTCCTTTCACTTAATGGATCGTACTGGCCATTCCACAAGTTAACTAATTCTTCTGACTGGTCTAGATTGGGAATTAAACTCCATAATCTTGGATTCATGTACTTGCCGTTCAATGCATGCACTCATTTCAAATTAATATAGGTATTTATATATAGCACTATATCTGTGCATATTCTTCTCCCTTCCTCTCTCTTACCACTTCATCCTCCTTTTCCTTTTATATCTAAGGATTTGAATACTCACCTTTTTATTTTCTAATTTACCTTCCCGTGGCATGCACAGTCTTCCAGATATAGGTTCATCGGTTCATAGGAGTTTACTAGGCTAACGACTTATGAACCCTTACAAACCTATCCAGTATAACCCAAGTTTACCCAATATGTGGCCCCTAGGGGCAAGAAGATGGCATACATTTGTGCATATGCCTCGAGTATCTTACAGATTTCCCCTGTCCATAAGGGACATAGGCACTACTCCAAGTGTGAATTTCCAATTCCCCATTCATTGATCCAAACTGTTTTTGAAGAGGGCTATAGAAAGGATCTCTTTAATATGAATAGGAAGCCTGTTCCAAAGAAGGGGTAATCCCTGTGGCACATGTTTTTCTGTCCAGTATGACAGGGCCTGATTTAAGCTGTTTGTGAGGCAACCTGGTATATTGTCAGGCCCCACTGAAGTTGTGCCTTTAGCTTTGGAGAGTGCAGTGAAAACTTGTTCTTTAGTGATAACTGATGGGATAGTGGTGGAGGGTATTTCTTAGAGGAGAACTGGGGGTGATGGAAAGGTGAAATTTGAGCTGAATTTATTAGCCAGCAGATTTACTGTGAGTTACTTAAACTGATAGAACTGTTTTCTGTTTTATCCACTCCATTTTGTTTTCCGTTTTAAGAAATCTGCTTAGCCTGGAGTTTTTGTTCTATGTCACAGATAGACAAATTACCCAGGCTGCACATTTCACATGTTTTTTTCCACTGGTTAATTTGTTTATTGAGTGATACTTAAATATACAGAGAACTTCTGGGTCTTTGTCTTTTCTGATAAGACTTAATATCTGCACTGCTGGTGACTCCCTGCTGATTATTTTTTCTCACCCGCAATCTTATTCCTTGACATGATTTTTAAACTTGTTGATTTTAAGCTACCAACTCTTACTGTAAATTGAGTTTTATAAGCGCCTTCCATTCTACACTACTGTTTATATCTTGAATTATGTATTTGCCTTTCCTTGTGCTTATTTTGAAAAAAAGTGTGTTTTGCCTCTCTTTGTTTTTTCTACTAATTTACTTGCTCTTAATTCATTATCTAGACAGCTGTTGGATAAAATAGTCTATTTTTACACTCTAGCAAACACCTTTCTGTGTTTTTACATCAAGAGGACATTGGATGTTCCATCTAATGGCAGTGGGTGGTAGCCAGGGATGTATAGGGTGGGGAAACACACTAGGAATTTCTGCATGTAGTTGTTTTATTGGCTGGATGATTTATTAATCAGCTTACCTTGTTTTTAGTGCCTTTGCAAATTCTGCACAATTGAGTGGCGCTTGACTCATTTCTACAAAGTGAAGTACTTTTATGGAATAATCACACTTTTATAGGCTGTTTAAAGCACACTGCTGTATCTGTATCTGTAAGTTTGTTGTAGCATTTCACTCTGGACTCTTTTTCTACTATGCTTTTACATTAGGAGGATTGGGATTATTAATATAGTGGCAGTAGGTGTCTACCTGGTCTATATGAGTTGGGAAACACACAAAATAGCTTTTAAGTGTAGTTGTTTTATTGGCCAGAGGACTCAGTAGCCATTTTTCTGTATTTCCAGTGCTGGTATAAATTTGGCATATTTTCATGGTGCTGTGCCAGTGCACTATAAAGATGCAAACATCTGGAAACTTTGCTTATTTTCATTATACTGTAAATGTTTACTGCTCTATTTACTTTATTGTAGTACTAAGGACTTTTGCTGCTCAGAGTGCATCTGGTTTGGCACTGGGCAGCATCACCGGTTAGGTTAGCTGAAGATTACACCAAGTAAGCACCTTTCCCTCATCAGGTTACAAACACACTCCACTCCTATCCATTCAAGTACACATTAGGACTTGTAAGCATAGATGGGCACTTTCCTGCTCTCTCTGCATCCAGGTTGGTGGACATGGGCATCCTGACACAATGTAATAACTGCCTTATGTATACTGACAAACACTTAATTCTTGAACAGACCAATACATTGATGTTGGAGGCTAGACTCTCACATTCAAGCACAAAAAATCAATAAACAGGCTGTCAGCAACTCACACACACACACACACACACACACACACACACACACACACACACACACACACACACACACACACACACACACACACATATCACTCTCTGCAACCACAAAGGACCACACATATAGATGGTGCTCACATGTAACTTACCCAAACAAGGCCTCTCAGGCACAGTCCTCAGAAACTCACCATATACACAAACAAAACAATTCCCATCACAACACATAAAGCCACATTTTATTGTGCCTCAACTACCAAGCCCATAAAACGAAATACTCCACAACCCAATATTCAGGTCATAAGAGACTCCATTGTGAGAAACATTGATGTCCTTCTTACCAAGCTGGATAAGGGGATGGTTACAGTTAGTTTCCTATTGTGGTCCAGGATTTGCCAGATCATTCAAGCACCCAGTTCACTTACCCATAAGTACCAGTATGACTCCGTCATAGTCCTTGTGGGCATGAATGACCAGAGGCATACCTCCTTGGACTAAATGAAGGGAGAAATGATTGAGCTCTCAGAATATGTGTCCCAGACAGGTATGAGCCTAGCACTGAGCAGCGTTCTAACATCTCCAAGGATGATGCTACAATACCAGCAGAAAATTATCAACTTTAACAATTGACTTAGCTACTGGTATCATTCCAAACGGGTCCAATACTTGTCAGTCTGGGAGGACATGATTGATAGGCCACACTGCTTTCCCAGGTGTGGTCCTCACCTGTGACCTCTAGGCTTTCAGATGTTGGCCAAAACATTATCTACTCCTATAGAGCCTTTTTAGGCATTGCCAAACAGACAGACTTTCCAACATAACAAAAGCTTCTCAGGACAAGCTAAAGGTGTTACTGCTCAATGCCAGGAGCCTCAAAAAGAAACTGTACTCCTGGAAGCACTTCCCACCCTGGAGAAAACTGATGTCTGTGCAGTTATTGAAACATGGTTCAAAGCCATGGAACACACTTTGGTAGTGCATGGCTAAAACACCTTTCATACATTCCAACCACCGACAGAACATGAAAGAGCAAAAGGTGGAGGTGTACCTATTTGCATAACCTATAAGCACACGTCAAGACTGGTTAAGCAGTATGACATGCTTGAGCTACTCCATGTCCAACTAACCAAAGGGAAAATCCATTACCATATCCTTGCTAGCTACAGGTCTCCCTCAATGAGTCAGAAAACCCATACATCATACCTGAAGTTACTAGAGTCACTCCCCATCCAGCCCAATACACATTCATTGATGCATTTAACTACCTCTCCATTAATTGGGAAGCATACATGACCACTAACATGCAGACCAAACATTCCTTGACTTTGCTAATTAAAATGCCCTGGAGCAGCTAGTCCTCTGGCACTATCAGCAAATGATGAGCAGCTCTGGATAATGAGCCAGGACAAATGCAAGGCTTACAGATGATCGGAAAAAGCAAGTTTTACACTAACTATGCCCTAAGGCCAATCAGCTAAGCACACAATAAATTATAAGTTGTAGTTATCATTACACCATATATATTCTACTTTTCCTTAGTTAGACATCCAGAATGTTTATCCACTGATTTAATGTAAATGTGTTCCACATCTTCACAAAATGTTCTACATTATTTTCTTTTATTAAGATTTATACTAAAGTGAACATTTATTCCTGCAATAAACACAAGAAAAATGACAAACTTAATACAATTAGTTTTAATTTTGTGGAGTTAACTTCATACTCCTATAGAAGGAATAACCAGGACATTTTTTCCTTTATGATTCAACTCTAGATTTTAGATATAATGCATGATGCCAATGGAGGTTTAGCTTTATGATGGAATATAAGAACAAACTTAGAATCGTAGTTTGGGTTGAGGCCTATCTTATCTCTTCTCATTCTAAATAAAAATGTCAACTTTTTCAAAAGTTAAATTTAATCGCATAAGGTAATTTTAACTGTATCAGATGTCTACAATGCTGATATTGATCTTATCCCAATAATGACCTGTCTTTTTCTGTTATGTCACCATCTCATAATACAAGTTCCAGCACATTGAGCATTGACACATCATTGTAATAAGAAGTGGCAGGGAATCAAATACGGGGAAAATACCACTTTAAGTAAGCTAAATACAAGTAAAGGGAGCTCAAGTAAGCCAATTTAAACCTGTCCAGTATCCAGACTGCTTAAAGAGTGAAAAAAAATCTTTTTTGGTTTATATCCAGTATAATATCAACTTATCATGTACTAAAATTAAATACCTCATTCAAATGAAAGAAACAACTCAGATACGGAGAGTTGCTCCACTTTTCCAAAAGATTAAATACTGTCATTTTATATCTAGAACATTAAGAACGAGCGTGTTCCAAACAAATCTGTAGGGATGCTTTTAAGAGTTTCTTGCACTCCATGTCCAGTCTTGGTCAATCACACACACACACACACACACACACACACACACACACACACACACACACACACACACACACACACACACACCAAACACATACATTCCCATGTCCTTGTGTTGTGTCGGTGTTCCTCTTACTAGTGTACCACAGATGTGACTGTTCCCTGCTTGTGTCCTTGTGTCATATCAGTGTTCCCCTTACTAGAGTGTTACAGATGTGACTGATGCCTGCCTGTGTCTTTGTTTTGTGTTAGTGTTCCCCTTACTAGTGTGCCACAGATGTGACTGATCCCTGCCTGTGTCCTTGTGTTGTATCGGTGTTCCCCTTACTAGTGTGCCACAGATGTGACTGATCTCTGTCTGTGTCCTTGTGTTGTGTCGGTGTTCCCCTTACTAGCGTATTACAGATGCAACTGATCCCTGTGTTGTGTTGGTGTTCTCCTTACTAGTGTGCCACAGATATGACTGATCCCTGCCTGTGTCCTTGTGTTGTGTTAGTGTTCCCCTTACTAGTATGCCACCTCCATAACCATTTTGTTGTCCAAATCTTCCCATCACTGCTACTCCTCCCTTTATCAGTATGCACATGCAGTCATTGTTAACCCTAACTTTGTGTCAGCACCTCACCTGTTGGTATTTGTGTTTTATGTTTGTTTATGCAGCCCTACTTCCATCACTATACCCTTTTCCACTCCCTGACATCCCCTTACATCCTTCCCTATCTACCCTTGCTGCAAAAAGGTGCACCTGTCCTTCAAAAAATATCTTTGCACTCCCTACCCATTCCCACACCTTCCTTTCCTGTATGTGTTCCTCTGCTTGCTCTTTCTCCTTTCTGATTTTCCTATACTACCTTTTCCTCCTCATTTAAATGGATAAACTTAGTAGAGACCTTGATGTGAGCCACGTATCATGGCTTGCTGCAAGTATTGCAGAGTTGCACATGAGGACATGCATTTCTGTATACATGCAAAATGCCTGCTTTGGATCAGTTCATGCATTGTGTGACTGCACCCCATTGCACTTCTCTATAAGCTGGCAATGTCATTTATTCAGGGAGATTTCTTAATTAGCTAATAGTCAAAAATTTAAATGTCTCCTTCTTAACTGATAATTATCTTTAAGCTGTGTTGTGCAGCTTGGTATCACTGCAGTAGCCCTTACATGGCCATGTTAGGCATGCGTCTGAATCCAATAGCCTCTTTTTATTTTATGAGCAGATCATAACTAAGTCATCAAAATTTTGCATTAGTAGTGATGGTGAATAGAATTTGTGCAAGCTGATTACAAATATGAAAAAAAAGTAAATAAAAATAAGGTAGTATCGATGCTTAACAGACACAGCAGTTACAAGAATGGTACTGTTTATAATTCAAGTTTTTAAGAATATATTCAAACTTATTTTGATATACCTGACAATATGTTTATTTTGTGGCATGAATAAAAGAATGAATTGTCACCGGGATTCATGAAGCTTGCGCCATGCACCGGAGTAGTGTCGGCGATCTAGCGTCAAATATTATTTATTTATTTATTTATTTATTTATTTATTTATATTTGTTGACCGGGAGTGTCCTACTGGATGTAGGTCCATTTTCAGCGGAGGCCCTGGGAGAAAAGCTCCACAGTTAAAATAAACAGACAGTAGTTACATTGGATTACATAGCGATTAACAATTTACATAGCAATTACTTGCAACATATTTACAGATGTAGAACATAGTACATCAGTAGACAACTAGAATCTTTATCTGTGAAGTACATAACAGACATTAACAAATGTTACAATGAGAAGTTCCTGCTGTATAATAAGTACTGGCTTATGAGCATCTGAGCTTGCTATAATCAAGGTAGTTAGTGGAGTGGAAAGAAAGGTAGTGGTTGGATGGGGAGGGTGATATTAGAGTGGGAGTTGCAAGGGCATAGCCAGCATGTTTTTAGGTGCGCTTTTAGTAAAGTTTTGAAGTGGGTGCATGATGGTATGGAGGTAATTGTGTGTGGAAGGGAGTTCCATAATTTGGCTATGGTGCAAGAGAATAGTGCTTCACCAGCAGAGTTATTGGCTTTAGTGATCTGCAAGTGATTTTTGTTGCTGGATCTTAGTGGTCTGGTGGTGCGATAGGGTTGGAGTAAATTCTGGAGGGATGGGACATTTAGTGGATGATTTACTAGTTTGTGGGCAAGTGAGACTTGATACCATTGAAGGAGGTGAGGGAGTTCAAGCCAGCCCAGTTCAGCAAGTGAGAGACAATGGTGACTACGGTAGGATGCCCCTATGGCGAATTTGGCAATTTTGTTGTAGCAGGTCTCTAGCTTGTTTAAATCGCATTGCCTTAGGTTGGTATATATTGGACAGGCATAAAGTAGGGTGGAGATAAGGTGGGAATTTGCTACTGAAATCTTTGCTGCTTTGGTGAGAAGTTGCTTATTTCTGTATAGCGCTCCTAGTTTATTGTGGACTTTTTTTATGGTCAAGGATATGTGAATGTCAAATTTTAGTTTATTGTCTATTTCCACTCCTAGCAATTTGGCGTGTTCAGTTGGGTATATAGTGGTGTTGTCTTTTGCTGTGATGTTAAAGTGAGAGTTGTTTTGAGTATGTTTGGTGGGTTGGAAGATGAGTAGTTTAGTTTTGTTTGGGTTGAGTATTAATTGGGCATCGGATAACCAAGTTTCAACAGAGGAAAAGGCTTCCTGTGTGACTTTTTGCAGTTTGGGTAGGGACTGGGCTGAGCAGATGATGGTTGAGTCATCTGCGTATTGTATGAGTGTGCCATGTTTGGTGGCAGAGGCTAGATTACTGGTGAAAACAGAGAAGAGTAGGGGTCCAAGGATGGATCCTTGGGGAACCCCTGTGGAGACAGGTAGTTGGGGAGATATGTCATTCTGCCATACAACGGATTGTTGGCGGTCAGACAGGTAACTCTGAAACCAGTTGGTGACCGATTGTGAGAAGGATAGGTTATTGAGGACAGAGATAAGTTGTTTGTGTGGGACCATGTCAAATGCTTTAGATAGGTCTAGGAAAGTAGCAGACGAGAGATAGCCATTGTTTTTATGCTGAAGGATAGTGTTAGTAAAGGAGAGTAAGGCAGTGGTGGTGCTATGGTTTGGTCGGAAACCATGCTGACTATTGGAAAGGAGGTTGTTAGTAAGGAGGTAGTCTGAGACCTGAGAGTGTATGCATCTCTCTAGTATTTTGGAGAGTGGAGAGAGAATAGCTATGGGGCGGTAATTGGTTAGTTCTGTGGAGGGTCCGCCTTTGTGGAGGGATATGTGATACTTTCCACAGTGTGGGAACGTAACTTTCTGACAGAGATCGGTTAATCAAGATGGATACTGGGTAGGCCAGAGCATCAGCTGCGATTTGTAGGTATTCACTTGGGAGGTTGTCTGCTGCTAATCTGGTGGGCTTAAGTTTAGTTAAGAGTTTTTTTTATGTTGGAGGTAGGTACAGGAGAAAAGAGAAGGCAGTGGGGAGATTACTAGTTGAAGGTGTGGGTTGGAGGGGGGGTTGTGTTGTTTAGCTAGTGATAGTATGGTTTGTGTGAAGTGTGTGCTGAATGAGGTAGCAATATTTTCTGAGGAGTGAGGGATGTTAGGAGGAGGGGTACTGACTTTACCTGGGTGGAGGATGGAGTTTATGGAGGACCAGAATTGTTTGGGGCTGTGTTGAGAGGAGTCTAGGGCAGACTGGTAGTATTGGAATTTGTCCTGTTTTATTAGCTTTTTGACTCTATTGCGTAGTTCTAGGAATTTCTGGCTAGTTGAGGGGGTTTTGGTTTTGCGCCAGTGCTCCCAGGCTTTATTCCTGTTTTTCATTTCTGACTATGTGGTTTTCTGTAGCCATGGGGAGGGTTGTGCTTTGATTCTGGAAAGTCTTATGGGGGCATGGTAATTAAGGATGCTCAGGAAGGTAGTATTAAAAAATTCAACTGCGTCATCAAGGCTGAGGTACTTTAGAGGATGCCAGTTACATTCTTTGAGGGATGAGATGAATGTGAGTGGGTTAAAGTTTAGTTTTTTTAGTATTTGACGGTAGATGACAGGTTTAGCTTGGTATAGGTATTTTTTGAGTAGGAATGTTGGGGAGTGATCACTGAGGCTATCTGATAAGCAGCCTGTTATATATGACTGGGGGCTCTTACTGACTAGTATCCAGTCCAGGGTAGTGTGCTTGCTGGAGTTTTTATTTATCCTGGTTGGCGACTGGACTAGTTGGGTGAAGCCATGAAGGTTTACATGATGGGTTGGATGGTTGCCAGAACAGGATTGCCAGTCAATATTGAAATCACCTTAAATGATAGTTTCTTGTGGGAGATGGTGGGTAGACCAGCTGAGGAGGTTTTCTAGTGGAGGGATGTTTTGGCCAGGTGGGAAGTAGCATCCAATTATGTTGATGGTTTTGTTTTGGTTTATTTTGAGGTTGGTATATATTATTTCTTCATTGCCTATTTGTGGAGCTGATGATTTTAAGATCTGGATGTTTAGATGCTGTTTAAATATTATAGCTACACCGCCTCCTTTCTTGTTTAGCCGGTCTACTCTTAGTATGCCGTAACCTGTGGGGAGTATTTGCTCACTGGTAATGTGAGGTTTTAGCCAGGTTTCTGTCAGGATGACTATATCTGGGGAGTACAAGTCTATGGTGGCATGGAGTTCATGGACTTTGTTGGATATACCTCTAATATTTAGGCTTAGTAGAAGGAAGTCACTTGGCTTTCTATTGGCTGTAATATGGGAGAAGTTGTGGTTTCTAGTCTGATTATGAGGATTGGGGTTGGAGATGGTAGGGCCAGGGTTGGGGTGGATATCTCCACATAGGGCTAGTTTAGATATGCATGAGGTTATTAGTTTTCTCAGTTTTTGAATGTGTTTGTTTATAAGGGAAACTTTATGATTGTGCTCTTTGGGTAATAGGTATGGTGGGAGGGTTAATGTGTAAAGTTGTAGGGATGCTTTATGCTTGAGTAATATAGTTGGTAGAATATGTGGGGGTGCATAGGGATATTTCTTGAGTTGGTGGGAGGGGAGCTAAGTGAGGGTGAGACGAGTGGTGGTGTGAGTAGTAGTACAGTGGTAGTGGTTGAGTGGGGGAATGATGGAGCTTTGGTAGGATGTAAGATATGCAAGGAGAGTGCATGCAGTGAGCATATGTAAGGTATGCTTGTACATGTTAGATGAGGAGGAGTGATAGTAGTGGGAAGATGGAGGAGGTAGTGTTGGGTTAGTGCTGTGGTTGGCTACTGGAAAGATGGGAGGGGTTTGTGAGTGTAATAAAGGTGGGACCACTGGGGGCAGGAGGGAATAGGGGGCAGGGTGGGGAGTGAAGCGGGTAGAGACCCTGTTAGTTGCTCTTATGAGGGGGCTCGAAACAATCAGGTAACAGAGTTAACTGATAAATGAACATATGATAGTGACAAGGGTGGTTGTAGTTGTAAAAATGATGCCTGCCACAGGTAATATTTATTAACTTTGGGATTGTCTTAAGGTAATAAACAGGGAAGGGGGAGGGGAGAACAAGGGTGTGAGCAGGCAGTTCTTTGTACTGCTGCTAATGAGCCAAAGCAAAGACAAGTTTGTGTTTAAGAAACAATCACAATTGAGCAATGATGGCTGTGAAACTGTAATTCATTTCTTAACCATTTGCAGGTGGAAAAACAGGATAACCTTGTATCAGTAGGCTACTGTGGTCTCAGTTTAAATTAACAAATACACAGTATTGATCAGTTATGGATACTATTTGCTAATAGAAGGGAATAAGAGAGAAAGTGGAAGATGAGTGTGTGTGTGTGTGTGGGGGGGCTGCTTACAAGCCAAAGCAGGGTGCTCTCCAGGGGAAAATAAATATTGGCTCAAACAGGTAGACATATACTCAAAGTTAACTTTAGCTGTTTGCAGACAGTTCAGACCCGGACTGCACTTTTCTTATAAGAATGACAAAGGTGGTACCGCAGTTGAATACTTAAGAGTGGTGTTAGGTTCAAAGTTAACTTTAGCTGTTCGCAGACAGTTAAATATGGGCGTCGAGCGATTCAGGTAAGAGCTGTTTCCACGTGCATTACCAGCATATGCCAGAGCTGCGCAGCTCCCGGTGCATGTATGCTAATTACCCCAAGTGCAGCAGTGTAGCATGCAAATGAAGGTATATAGCGATTCATGAAGTTGTGCAGGCATAGCGTAAGTATGTAGAAATGTAAACCAAAAAAAACAGTTTACATTTTGTCAAACATAAAATCGGAGCCATGAAAGCAGACCAAACTTACGTATTATAATGTTAATATATGCCAATGGCTAAATATATAGCCAATGGCATAAAACAACATGCACAACATATAAAAAATAACATTTAATTTCATGGCCACACCAACGCAAAGTAAAACCGCAGTGCATCGGTGCGCAAATGGGATCATAAGGAAAATATATTTAGATGTCATAAAACTGTAATGTAAAGCAATTCATGATATCCCCATAATAGTCAATGGCATGTATGCTACACCACAACCATGGTGCAAGGGTTGCTAAGGGTCTGTGACAGTGTTCCATGCGGTAACTAGGAATTAGCAGTCAATGCCATGCAAATGAGTCAAGTAATACTGAATAGCAAATGCCCCGCCAGTGTAAGGATGTACCACACGGTGTAGCATTACAACACCGAGGAGTGGCCTAGAAGTAAACATGACATCAAGAGAGGGGTGCGTCACCATAGCTGTAAGCACGTTGGATCATTGCTAGTCCGTTTTGCGTGTTGCTAAGCAAAGCCGCAGGATAGGGGTGTGGAAGTAGCCATAGCTTTGCTTAGCTGAGAGCACACAAGGTAACTGAAAGTTCATGTGAACGTGGATGAAAACGCGCACGAAACCCGGTTAACGGATGTGCGCGGCGCGCACCACAGCTGAAACAGGAAGGATATGAGAAGACAATAAGGAAATGCTGCAGCATGGTAATTGGAGTACAAATGAGTAATTAACACCTAGAAACTCACAGTGGGCCATAGACAACAACTAACAAGGCTGCTAGCAGCTACCTGCAGAACAGGAAAGGGGAGGTGCCGTACAGCAAAGAAAAGAGAACTGTCACAGTAGAACAAAGCAAACTTGCTGTAGATCAGCTACATAACACATTTTCCAACATAATAGTGGGTTGTGAAAGCACAAAACAAGAAAGGCGGCAGCTGGCTGCATGCCTGACAATGGGAGGTGAATCGGGTTGAAAATAGAAGTAAAAAGCAATAGATGAATCACAGCAGACAAGCGTATGTCAACACCAAAGGCCCCACAATAGCAGTACCTGCTGTAAAACCAATAATTAAGATACCCTGCAGCTGGAATAGTGCAAACACACCCAATTACACCAGCATCATCCATTGCACAATAGTATAAGGCGTGAAAGCCCCCCACACACACTTGTGTATTCCCAGACACACTGCACCATTGGTGTATACAGACGGGGAACTTTTAATATGTATATGTTAGGGGCTGCCATAGCTTTGATTCACCAGCATGTGTTGGAGACTGACGGTGGTATGGAGGATGATGCTGACAACCATCTCAGGCACCGGAGGAGGAGACGAGTGTTCAGACCCTGGGTAACCTACCAGGAGCTACATGATCTGGAGATAGTAGAGCATTACAGGGTGGACAGGGACATCATACAGCAACTTGTTGAGCTGTGCCGGCCATGCCTCAGAACCAGAAGTAACAGAGGGGAACCCATCCCAGTGGACATGAATGTATGTGTAAGCTTGAGAATACTAGCCACAGGTACCTTCCAAAGGCCAACTGGGAATGTCATGGGGATCTCACAGGCATCAGCATCCAGGTTACTCCACCAGTTCCTGGATGCCATGTTACCACATGCCAATGAGCACATATACTTCCCCCGAATGCAGGAGTTGGCCAGCAATATGCGTCTCTTCCACCGTGTGGCGGACTACCTAGAGGTACTGGGTGCAATAGACTGCATGCACATACACATCAAGTCACCACCCGGTGAGCAGGGTAGGCACTACATAAACCGCAAGGGATTCCCCTCCATCAATTGCCAGGTCGTGTGCAATGCTCAGGGCATTATCATGGATGTATGTGCTGGCAGTCCTGGAAGCTATCACGACTCCCACATCTGGCATGCCTCACAGCTGTATCAGGTATTTGCCAGGGGGGACATCCCATATGGCCACCTGGTGGGGGATGCTAGCTATGCACTGGAACCGTGGATGATGACTCCCATCAGAAATACACACACAGCCACGCAAGAACGCCATAATGAGGCACACGCAGAAACCAGAATCATCATAGATTGCATGTTTGGGATGCTGAAATCAGGGTTCCATTGCTTGGACATATCTGGTGGAGCCTTGCAATACTCTCCAGGAACGTGTGCCCACATTTTCATAGTATGTGCCATGCTACACATTATGATCCTGCGGAAACAGCTGCAGCAGGGACAGAATGGTGAAGGCTCTCACAGCCCACCACCATTGCCAAGGGACCCACAGGCACAGGGGGACTCAGACCATGAACACCCTGTGCTAGCCCCAGTAGGCAGACAGAGGCGTGCCCAGTATGCCTATGCCTTGGCAAAGAGGGAACGTATAGCACACACACTGACAGTTTAGGCACTCATGGACTGACACCCTTCTCCACCTGCACACACAGCAAACATGGATGGCACACACACACGACCACCTGTAAATTGTCATGTATAGGTGGTCTACTGTGTGCATTCTACATAGGTAGCCCTCAACTATTGTACACATAACCGCCATTGGCACAAGGTAAGTCAATACCGGAACAGTAAATTAAGCTATCAGCATGTGTCCATACTGTATGTATAGGTTCATAGATACATAGGTAGGTACATGCCCAACCGCTGAGACCACTCATAAGCAAAGCCAAAACATGTCTGCTGTCACCACCCCATCAATCAACTAACTGTCCCTCTGTGGAGCAGTGCCACTTGCGGAATCCCTGGGGTGTAGCTACTGTTCACCACCCTCTCTGCAAGGATTCCCCAGAGTGTCAGTGAGGGGTTTTGTATAATGTAATCAGGGATGTAGTTCCAAATAATGGGGAGTATCCCTGACAAGAATCTTCACAGATGTGTACATGTTACATAGTATACCTTAAACACAGCTTGCATATATAGGTAGTTCTCCACAGAATAATAAACATGTGTAACACACAACTGCTGAAATGTGCATTAATCACCCTTGCACTACCAGTGCCTGCTCTGAGACGTAAGATATCACTGCCAGGATTAGAACACACAACCATGTACACATTCATCACAATAAAATACCACTAATCTACCTGAGATGTACCAATGGCAGTTGTGTATACTGACAGGATAAAACACAAAAGGTAGGAATGTGTTGAAATAGGACAAACCGGCATGCACACAATGAAAGGTGTATGTTTTATATATATATATATATATATATATATATATATATATATATATATACACACACACCATCATATATATCGAGAGAGAGAGAGAGAGAGAGAGAGAGAGAGAGATATGTCAATATATGGGGATATACATATATATGTAGATATATAGATAGGTTAACAACATCTACATAACCATGGAGGTACATATAAATGGGATACCTACCACATACCGACTGCTTTACATACCGATGCGCATAATCCCGAGGCTTAAGGTCCAAAAGAACATAGTACCGAAACACCAGATGCACGAGGTGTAATCTCACCATGTTAATGGACAGTTAGTCAGTGCTTCTGGTGTTGCAGTTTGGGTAGGTTACTGTGTGTACGTGTGTTTCTTAGGGCTGTAGTGTGTGTAAGTGTGTGTTCTGTGTGTGGTGTGTGTTCTTGGGGGACTGTAATGTGTGGTTGTGGGTTAGCTTTGTGCGTCTGTTTGCGTGACCTAGGATGTAGAATATTAAAGTAGGGGGTGGTGTGGAGGGTGCAGACACCTACATGGGGGTGTAGGGGGGCTTGGCCACCTGCTCATACGTAGTGTAGGATGGTTTGTTTGGATGTGTTGGGTAGCAGTGTGTCTGTGTGTGCATGTGTGTGTTCCATGTTCGTGTTACCTTCGCGAGTTACTGTCGATGTTGGTAATGTGGGGTATGGGAGTCTGGTCCCGGTACTGTGTGCATTGGAACACTGTGGTTTCGGGATTCTGTAGGTCTCCCTTATACAGCAATTGAAGTGTTCACATATGTGTACAACATAGACCATAGCAATCACACATTCCGCCACTACCAACCTTTATGAACAAAGGATATGGAGAGTATATGCCTATACACCATTACAAATATGTGCTATGGACATGAGCCAATGATAGTGTTACCACCTGTCCCACTTTGCGAGGGACACTCTCTCTTTGGGTGGTTGTGTCCTGACCAAATATATTAAATGTGGCAAATGTCCTGGGATTGTAGGACATAATTATGTCCCATATGTACTGTAATAGTTGCATACAATAGTTATTTCTGTATCTAAAATACCTACGTGGTACAGGAAACAGAATAAGCAACTAAACTGCTACAAGAATAAGCTTATAATTAGGCAAGAAAGGAAAGCTCTATCCCTTGTACTGACCATGGGTTTGTGTTGGCCTGTAAAATCAGATGTGTGTCCCGAAAAGGACCCACTATGGCCATATGAAAAGGTGGCAACCCTAGCCAAAGAGGGTCAGTCACCAACACAACTACGATGACTGCAAATACCTATGACAGAAATACACAGCTATCATGTAGCAACACATTATTACATTCAGATGTATTACCCAAGGGATTCAAGGACTAACATCACCTGCATGCTATACAGGAACCACATAACAGTGCCTTAATGAATCAGCCTGCAATTACCATTGTATTAGTCCACAAAAGGATAGGTGTTCAAATAGGGAAGGAACCCTCATGCAAATAGCGATTATGTATAAAAGCAGTTCCTACACACCTGCATCTGCTAAGCACACCCACCAACATCACCCCCACACCCAAACATATTACAATACAAACTGTAATAACATCACAAATCATTCACACAATGTACGACACCTGCAGAAGCCTTAACATACCTTGTCAGAGACACACTAACATGGCCCTATATGAAATAGCTGCTGTTATACAATGGAACAGCTGCTGATGTAATAGGGTTTGTTTGCACTAATCCTGTTTCAGAGGGCTGTGCATACACTGGGATGTGTTAGGAATTAGTGAGTAACAGCACAGTATGCTACACTGTACACCGCATAACAGTTCATGCATAGTCATACGGCCTTGAGCTGGCCAAACATCCTTGCCAAACTTAAACATCTGCAGAAGTATCAGGTACAAACAAACCCTGCATAAGTAGCACTTTTCCGAAATATAACAGCTGTACTCACGTGTAAAACTAAATCATTTAGCCATTGCACACAGTCCACGGGAGTCATGAAGCTAATATATCTCTGTGTGTCTCCATATAGCTGTTGAAATGTATCGCAATAATACATCTAGGCTGTCTCCCTCGAAAGTAAGGCAAAAGGACAATGCCCAAAAGGAGTACTCACTTATAGACCACTGTTGCCATGGTATCAGCTAATGGAGTAGCTGCACACCTGATGTGCATCCAGTTAACTACTTTGGAACAGCAATTGGTGGACAGGATACCACATGTTACCAATATGTAACTAGAAAAGGATGTGTTATCACACATTCAAACCATCCGTATATACCAGCGGAACATTACAAAGAACATTGAAACACAAACTGAAAAGGATTGAATCAACAGTTAACAACACCTCGGGTTACTAATAAGGTATGTAGAACAGTCAGTATGTCTGTGTATGGAGTACTATTCTGTAGTATTTAAAGTGCACGCAATCCATATAGTGGAAACAGTTATCTTGTAGTGATGTATTGTTGAGCATAGAACAGATGGAGGAGACCCTGGAGAGATGGAGATATGCTCTAGAGAGAAGAGGAATGAAGGTCAGCAGGACTAAGACAGAATATATGTGTGTGAATGAGAGGGAGGATAGAGGAATGGTGAGGATGCAAGGAGTAGAGGTGGCGAAGGTGGATGAGTTTAAATACTTGGGGTCAATAGTTCAGAGTAACGGTGAGTGTGCAAGAGAGGTGAAGAAGAGAGTACAGGCAGGATGGAGTGGGTGGAGAAGAGTGTCAGGAGTGATTTGTGACAGACGAGTACCTGTAAGAGTGAAAGGGAAGGTCTACAAGAGGGTAGTGAGACCAGCTATGTTATATGGGTTGGAGACAGTGGCATTGACAAAAAGGCAGGAGTTTGAGCTGGATGTGGCACAATTAAAGATGTTAAGATTTGCATTGGGTGTGATGAGGGTGGACAGGATTAGGAATAAGTATATTAGAGGGTCAGCCCAGGTTGTAAGGTTTGGAGACAAAGCCAGAGAGGCATGATTACGTTGGTTTGGACATGTGCTGAGGAGGGATGCTGAGTACATTGGGAAAAAGATGCTAAGGATGAAGCTACCAGGTAACAGGAAAAGAGGAAGGCCTAATGTCAATTGTCATTTACAATACACAATAACAGGATACATATGTCTTTTAGTGAGCCGACAGTTTATCAGCATGATAGCAAACTAAAATGGAAGAGCTATTTAACTATCCATGCACATAAGACATGTAATATGTGCAAAGGTAGGTACTAGGCTGTCTTACCAAGGGTATCCGTAAGCCTAGCTAGCGTGTGTTGGCTTTTGCCACCCCCATAGGTTGGTTCTCTGTGCCTATAAACGGCAGAGCCAATAGTTCCCTGTGCCTCTGTCCAGCAGAGCCACTGCAGTGATCCCCGGGGTACATTTCTGTCTCCCATCCACACGTCAAGGTTTCCCTTGAAGAGTGCTCATGAGGGGCCCTGCCTGATGTACATTGGAATCATGTTCCAAAGCATAGGGAGTGTCCGGGTCAGGAATCTATCCATCCAGCATGTCCTACTCATCATTGTGGTTAGGTGTATATCCCTAGAGCATGTGGCTCTCAGGGGCTTCTGTTTAGGTGGAGCATATCCAGCAATATAGGGTTGGACATGGGCTTTGTATGTCAAGCAGAGATCACCTGTGAGTATGCAGTATGCAACTGAGTACAGCTGGAGTTTCGTAGGTTGGGCTGCATAGGTCATCTGTTTGAGGTCAGTAATCCTCTTGGTGTGGTACTGGTGTGGTCTTCCAAGCTGTTGCAGTTGTCTTGTAAGGTATATCCCAAATGGGGTGTTGTATCCTTTACTGGGTCTAATATGACATGTGTAGAGTCACAATGGCCCATCTGATCTGGATGTGAACCCATTAGAGATTAGGGAGGCCATGTAGAAGGATATTCTAACCACCTTGTCATTATGGGTATCGAAGGAGAGATTGCTATCTACTGGGGTTTCTGAATCCCGTATTACCTTTTCTGTATGTAGGGGACTAGCACCTATGTGTAGTCAGTAGGTAACTAGTTATATCCAAAGGGGATGACTATGCGCTTTTAGGCATTCAGCTTGATGCCATGATATTAACACCAGGTATCCGTCTTAGTGCAACCCTTCCAGGGGGTGTCTGTAACAGCTGGAGAAACAATTATGTCCCCTAGTTTGCAGTCATCTGCAAACCTTTTCAGCCAAAGCCCTCCTGTGCTTGTCTGTACGTCAGAGAAGTATATACCGAACATGAGGGGGTCCTAGGACTGAGCCCTGGGGGACGCCAGTTGTAACTGGTATACAGTCGGACCTAAGGTATGCAACTCCCACTGTGTGGGTTCTGTCCGTGAGCCACTTTGCAAACCATCACATGACGTAGGGGTTAATGTTCAGGCAGATGGGTATGTTGATAATACCAGAAGGAGGAATGGTGTTGAAAGCCTATGAGAGATCTAGGTCAGCTATGTGGACCTCCTTACTCTCATCTAATGCTTTGGTAACTGTCTCTAAGAAGTCCACCAGGTTTAGGAGGCATGGTCCGGCCTTAACAATGCCAAACAGGGAGGGGTCATAGGTTGGGAGGTACCCAATGTCTCTGTGACAGTGATCCATGATGTGCACCATAGCCTTGCAGACCAGGCTAGTCAGGCCTATAAGGAAATAGGTCCCGTGGTCCATTGTGGTGCCACCTTTGTGGAGTGGGATAACTGTTGTTGTGTGCCATTCAGGGGGCACTATGCCCGATGTGAGGCTATTATTGAACATGGTGCATAGGTGGGGAGACAGTACGATCTGAAGTTCATGTAAAATGCAGCCTGGGATGTTGTCCAGTCCCATGGATGCTGTGATATTGCCTTTAGAGTGTACAGCTTTGAGAGGGATCTGCCAGGATGTTGCCAATATCAATTGTTTCTGTAATGTTCGTGCCTTTGTGCTGTAACTCAGAGCAGATCTGGTTGTTGACATTGAGATATGTAACATAGCTATAGAATGCTTTGTGGTTGTTTTTGGTATTAGTTGCGTTATAGTTTTCATAGCTAGCTTTGGAGGATCTTATAAGGGATCTCACCTTCTTACTGAGGCTGGCCAGGGATCTCCTCCATGCATGGTATTGTACTCTTGTTTGTAGCAATGTCTTCCTCCTGTAGTACAATATGTTTATGGCAGGGGACCACCAGATTGGTTTAGTTAATTAGGAGTATAGCATCCTGGTTCTGTTTGGGATAGCACAAGCCATGCACTCCTGTAAGTGCTTATAGAGTGCATTTGTGTAGGATTCAGCAGTTGTAATGGTACTGTCCATCTGCATGGGTGTCATGGCGTCCACCACATCTGTCTTAAGAAGCATGTAGTTGGCCTTGTAGACATATTATACTGTGGTTCCCTTAATGGGGGGTAGGTGCAGGATGTGGATATCAATGGTGTTCAGCACATGGTCTGATCAGATCAACGAGGAGTTGGCTTCACATGTGGAGCACCAGTCACTCATGTTGGTAATGACTAAGTCTAGGATATTGTTTCCCCTGGTGGGTGTGTGGATATGTTGAACCAGGACATTGGTGTTCATGAATTCCAGAAACCATTGAGCTAATGTGTTGGTACACGAGTAGTTTTCCCAGTTAATGGTGGGGTTGATTCAGTGATACTTATGTGATGAGTGTGGTGTGCAACTGTGTACCTTCTCCACATGACAGTCAGGGTCAGGCTTGGTTGGAGAGACCTTTAACTCCAGTTTGGATAGATGAGTGCATCTCTCACAGGTTGTAGTGTTGTGTGGTAGGCGGAGAGGCTTGTCTGTGTACATGAGGCAATGTGTACATTGCCTCAAGATGTCCAGATTCATCAGATAGACAGGTGAGAACACTGGCAGTTGACTCTTGGACATGCCTGAATATAGAACTACATTCACCTAGATTCATAGGTTCATAGGTTAGTACTAGGCTAACTACCCTTGTGGGTCATTTCAAGCCTAGCCAATTACCCCATGTGAGAATCAAACCTTGCACTTTGTGTTCATAAGGTAAACACCTTAACCATTATGCCATCCTCCCACCCTCCATTATGCCATCCTCCCATCCTCCTCAGATAAGTGAGGAAAGTGAGTACAAGAGCTACATTACTCTACAAGTGAGAAAGTTATGTACAAAACCTGTTCACCCTTACCTGTAGGTGATGTGGAAGATTGAGTGCTATAGTAATTATTAGCTTACATAGAGTTTACAAGTCCTGAACAAGTGCTTAGCATGAATAAGCAATCCAGATAGGGTCTTGGATAATATAAACACACGGCCCCCTCCCCCCAACAGGTACACAAGCATATATCCATGTACACCACAGGGTCCCTGTAACCACAACTATGCAGGTACAAGCTGCACTCAGTCTGCATGGGACCTGCCCACATCACAGGTTCTATCATACACATATGTCAAAACAAGATGCTCTCCACGTATACATCATGTAAAACATAGCTCCATGTCAGGTTGTGTACACACTGAATGGTGCACACCAACAGGTATCACAACCCACAAAGAGGGAGACACCACTGATAATGGGAAGTACTGCACTACTACCCTGCTGAGTCTGGTCTGGAAGGCCATGAACCTTGATCACTTAAGTGATGTCAGCAGTACAGATGTAGATGACAGTATGGTTGATGTCACACTGCATATCATAACCTTGCCAGGTCATAGGACATCATCACCCATACTGTGTACCACCTACACTCGGTATACTAGATATACATTCCTATGTCACAGAGTGTTTTGCAACAGGACTGCTGGCAGAACCAACACTACAGAAGGTGTCTGAATAATACGTGGTCATCACACCAGTGGCAACTACAGTATGTCAGGGTTAATGAATTCTATTCCCTCCTCATTGTAATCCATACCTCACAGACAAACAGAAAGCATCTGCCTATTGAAGTATGTGAATGACTATGACCTAGGAGCAATAGCTGACTCGCATTGTCATCCCTATGTTAATAACCCTGTACCCATGAACTACTACCTAGGCAATGGTCAACATAATGGACACTTGTGTGTGAGGGATGCAGCTGGGAAGTTGTCTTTCCTGTGATAGCTACATCACCACACCTGTCAGGGAGTCATATGTGGCAACCCTAATAATGATAGGGTGCCATTCATGAATATAGAGATCAATGTCCAGCCATACAGAACACTCAAGTGACCCATATCAGATCACATATTTCCTTTAAGGGGTTTTGGCCATGTGCAGATGGCCTACACCAGCCTTCCCATTCCCCATCTCCACTATGTAGCATGATGCATACCCTGAATAAATCCATGTCCAACCCAGTGATGTCAGACATGTTACACATACTCATCCTGATCTCGAACACATACTTCATGGACATCCATTTACCACATGCTGGACAGATCCTTGTCCCATACACTTGACATAGTCCTGCCATACTATGCATTCCTGTCCATCAAAGCTGCACATCACTCCCCACTCAGACATGGTGTGATGACCGCATGGTAACGCATGGTATATGTATCATTAACCCTGTGGATCAGTAATGTGGCACTGCTCCACCTGGCCCCACAGACCCACCTGCCAGCTACTGCCAGGTAACCTTTCATCCTAGATGCATACATGGCCCCTGGCATATAGCCCACTAGTTGACTTTGACTGTACATGCTATAGTTGATATCCATCCCTGCAAATACCATCTGGCTAGCCAGTATCCTATGTGTATCACATGTGCAACACAGGTGGTACATGGCAGGATGTTGAATCACTGTACAGCACCATGTAGATGTATATGGCAGAACACATACATGTAAAACCTTATGTGAGCATGTCTGCAGGGTCACAGGTCATGTCTTTTAAGGCAGTGTAAGTCCTTATATGTGACATATACACTGCATCAAGGTCGACTGCATTAATGTGGACACATCCAGCCATGTGCTGATAGGTAGGAACTCCAGTACAGGCAAACAGTCATGCCCACATCAAGACAGTAACCACATGGAGTATGAGCAATGTAATCAGGTGACACACCACACACATATATGGTGATAATATCCATTCAACATTGAGTGTCACATGTGTGTGACACAAACACGTCAGTGTCATGTAGGTTTGCAAATACAACTATTTAAACTGAATTAATGCGATACACATGTATGTTCGGCTGTAGCTCTGTATGTCTCTGAGGTGCTGTGACCTGCCTCCATCATTATGTCTTCCAGGTATGCCACGTGCAAGGCTTCCCCCTTTTACTCACATGGAGGATGAGGCCCTCATCCCATACCTAATCGACAATCACGATATCCTGTTCAGCCATGTGCCACAGGTTGCACAGCAGCGGGATGCCCTGTGGATGGAACTTCGCAGGAGGGTTAATGATGTGGGTGGCCACAACCACACACACCAGCAGGTGTGCAGACACTGTACAGACCTCATTAGATGGGCGAAACAGCATGTACATGCAATCGCCAGGGAACAAGGTGCAACAGGTGGTGGGCCACCAACCTAGCCCCCACTCACACTTACCGAGGAGCTACTGGCCAACCTGGGGACACCTTCAGAACCACATCCACAAGCCTTAGTCGATATTGTGGAGGTGGGTGTCTCTCAACCACTGAGACTGTAGTTGCCTGGTAAGTCAGTACTGCACCTATAACAGCTATATTCCATATAGCTGCATGTGTCACTGTACAATATGTAATGTAACATCATATGCAAGACATGTATGCACACATGCCACATACTATAGTATGCTACTCTGTGTATGCACACATGCATACACCATAGTATAGTCTAATGTACTGGTGTATGTGTTATGCACATTGCTCCCTGTAGCCTTTATACAGGGGTGGATTATGCTCATACTGCTGTGTTACTCCTATTTAGGTACCTCTGGCGTTCCGCTGCGACAGCAGCTTTTTGCAGGTGAGAGTGTTATTATTTATCAGGAACTGTAATGCACAAATTTATCTGCCATGTGGCCATTCACAACATGTACACATAATGTATGATTCTGTCACAATATACAGGCTGGACCTGCAATGCATCACAATGACTATCCATGTGCAACACTTGCAAACTATGTGAATCATCTCATCAACATGAATCCTCACAAACTTTATAGCCAGATGTGTTGACAGCTGTGCATACAATGGTGGAGGTGCTGTTCGCTTTAGGAACATACAACAGATCTGATCTACACATGTGGTGAATACAAGCAGTACTACACAGTGGGCTGGAGTATGACCAGCACATAGGTTTCACTGGTGTGGATCATAACCCTGCTATGAATGACACACAATGTGATGTGTTATCTTGACATGTCCATGACATCTATTGACCTGGCTGCTACACTGCCTACCTAACCTTAAAACATATCCCACATACCATCCTTTATCTGCATAACCCTGTTGTCAGTGGAGCATATATGTCATATGGGGCAACACAGACATGTGAAATAGATGCCCATCACAATAATATGGACAACACATGTACACACATGGCCATGGAGGATGGCCAGAGACACGAAGCAACACACACAGTAGATGTGTTGTGCTTGTGTGTACACCCTGTCATACAATGGCTACACATGGTTCGGCCATGGCTTTTGTATAATGGTCATAATGTAGATGTGGAACACTAGACATCCTACAGCCCTGTGCACATCTTATGTAGGCGTAACATCAATCCACCACATAAGATGTGTTGAACATCATGAGGGTGTTGCAACATGACAGCAGTCACCTGTACAGTATCCACATCAGGCCACAGATACAGTACATTCCTGTTGCTGGTGATGGACATAAATTCCATAATAGCTCCTCGTGTGTGTGTGTGTGTGTGTGTGTGTGTGTGTGTGTGTGTGTGTGTGTGTGTGTGTGTGTGTGTGTGTGTGTGTGTGTGTGTGTGTGTGTGTGGTACACAGATGTCATGTGGGACATGGTGTATCTACGAGCTCGCCATGTCTGGCCATAGTTGCCAGGCTGCAGCAATATGGTTGCAGATGTGCAGGGGTGTCATATGTATACCCATCAGTGACCTGTGTCACAATTTCCACATCATGGTTTAGTGTGTATACACCTCAGTGAAGTGGGTCACATTCCACAGTATATATGTATTGTATCTGAACACAGTCATGGTTATGAACCCTGTCTGTAACTGACACTGTATAGCACTAGAGACGCCTCACGATTCCCTGCAATGGCCATGCACATCAGCTAAATTTGCAGTATATCTGTAGGGTGGACAGACAACACTGAAATTGTACACCATTGCCCCACTGTATATTTCACAGGGCACCATTGTGTTAAACATGTATGCATGTCATTGCACACATCAGCAGATCACATGTCATACTACATGTGATTATCAAGGTCATATGCCACACATCAGGCAGGTGTACTGTTACCCTGTGCTGGTCCACATGGTGTAACACAGGGATGTATGCTAACCACTACTATGATTGTGTAATTTGCATGCCGTCTGCTATGACACATGCATGCTGTTGTGTGCAACCTAGGGATGTATGATAACTACCACTATTATTGTCTGCGCTGCATGCCATCTGCCATATCACATGCATGTTGCATGCTTTCTGTCATATCACATGCATGTGTGGGTGTGTCTATTGTATAGATTGTAATATGCAGTTCTTGTCTGCCCTCACGGGTGATGTAGGTGCATTGCCCTCCTGTGGTACATCAGATGTTAGTGTCCCCACAGACTCTAGCAGTGATGATGAAAGTATGATTGGGACACAGGCAGAGTTGTCAGGGGTGAAACTGTGCCATTGGTTGCCATTCCATCTATATCCACCTCATCCCCACACACAGATCCCATACCTGCACATACCCCATCACCAGTGGCCATAGAGGAAGGACAGTTGGCATGTGGTAGCTTGGAACAGGAAAGTGTGGGGGCTATGGAAGGTGAGCCTGCACACCATGGTGTCAGCCAAACTACTGGTGGTGCCCCACACAGGCACGTGGCCAGTGCTGCTTGTAGGAGGACCTCTGGCCAACATGCTCCTGCATGATAGAGCACAGCAGCTGGTTTCACTAGATGCATGTTTCAGGCTGTAATGGAGGCACAGGCAAGTGCTGAATGGTGCAACAGAGAAGATCAGAGGCTACAGAGGACTGCTGTCCATTCTTTAAACAACAGCATCCAGGCAATGGTAAATGCTCAACAGCAGATTACTGATGCTTTGGATAGACGCTTGGGTGACATGGTTATGGTCCTTGACCGTGGCAATGACAATTTGCGAGTGTGAGCTGTCTGTGTTGGAACATCTGGTAGGAATGAGGCATCGGGCACGTGGACGTAGGCCTGCTACATCACCTGTGTCAGGTCTACGTGTACAAGCTACCTCACATGCCCACTCCCATAGTGGCGGTAGCAGAAGCAGTGCATCTGGTGCTGTGCTGTCCACACCACGACACAGCAGGCCACGTGCACATGGCCTAGGATGGTCACAACAAGGACATGGTTCCAGTGGACTAGTGACATCAGACAGTACCCAATCTGCACCTCTGTCTAGTAGTGCCCGTGCAACCCCTGGCAGGGACAGGTCACATGTCCGTGTCCAGACACCATGAACTGTAAAATCTTGCCTGTACAGTCAGCAGCTGTCAATAATACCCCTGTGTAGGCCAGACATATGGGAGAACTGTGTGCAGACGTACATGAACACAATGGACACATATGTAGGGCACTGCAACACACACATGCATAACATCCACACACTCCCAATTAGATCAAAGGCCCAAACCCACACACATGATGTCATCCGATAGTGCAGCCTAGGCCTCTGGCAAACATTAACACCCTGTGCATATGATGATGCCTGTGCCGCATCCCTGACATCCACACCATTGGCGCAGGGACATGTTCATATGGTCTGATGCACAGGGTGAACAGACTAGGATGATACGTGTAGTTTAGAAATGTTGAGGACTGTTGACAAGCAGCAGATATACCATGTAGTACAGGTGTACAATACTGTTAACAGTATGTGTCTTGTGTAACAACAGTGCAACCTAGGCCTCCGGCAAACATTAACACCCTGTGCATATGATGATGCCTGTGCCACATCCCTGACATCCACACCATCGGTGCAGGGATATGCTCATATGGTCTGATGTACAGGGTGAACAGACTAGGATGATATGTGTAGTTTACAAATGTTGAGGACTGTTGACAGGCAGCAGATATACCATGTAGTACAGGTGTACAATACTGTTAACAGTATGTGTCTTGTGTAACAACAGTGCAGTCTAGGCCTCTGGCAAACATTAATACCCTGTGCATATGATGATGCCTGTGCCGCATCCCTGACATCCACACCATCAGTGCAGGGACATACTCATATGGTCTGATGCACAGGGTGAACAGACTAGGATGATATGTGTAGTTTACAAATGTTGAGGACTGTTGACAGGCAGCAGATATACCATGTAGTACAGGTGTACAATACTGTTAACAGTATGTGTCTTGTGCAACAACAGTAAATGCATGTTGGTCATGATGTTCTGCTGTCCTTCTTCAGGTCTAATTGCACATGTTGGTGGATGTCAGTGTTTGCAGTTAAGTGTCCCATATGTCAATGTGGACTACTCACAGGTATGTATGAATATACCAGCATGCACCATGTAGCTGCCACATACCAGTGAGAATGTCCCACGTTACAAACACATCTACCATTCCAAGAGCATGATAGCTGTGTATTAAGCTAGTGTGGCCACAGACATGACATCCATAAAGGGTGGCATCACAGGTACAGTTACATGGAGTGGTAAGGTAAGAGAGTGGCCTAGCTGATTACAAGGGTAGAGGCCAGTGGGAAGTGTGATGCCTCAGTGGGAATTAGTAGTACACGTTCCCATGACAGGATGCCAACACACAACTGCACCCACACACTCAGGTATTGACACACATGTATTCAGTGACACTGTAACACACACACACACACACACACACACACACACACACACACACACACACACACACACACACACACACACTCATGACTTCACCAACACAGTAATACACACTCGCACACAGTTGCTACTGGTGGGATGAGGACCCTTGCATATGTGCAAATCATCATTACAGTACTGTGCACCTACATGACGCGCCACAGAGAATACACATGTACAGGTAGTCAGTACGGCCTAAGATCGGGGGCATCAACACGGATAGTTGAATGCATCGCCTGGATGGTGGGAGGGGTCTTATCAGTTCAGTGTGTAACATACATTTTCAGGGACCAGTCAGCCCTACATACACACACTGTGGCATTCAGTAATTAATACACTTATGTCATGCACATACAGATACCTCACATGTGTGAGATACACGCCCCTGCCTATGCCCTGCTTTCTACATTGCAGTCTGTACAGATGTGTACACTAGTGTACAGGAGAGTGAGTAACAACTGAGATGTATTCCCCACAATACGTGACATATAGGGACACACACGCAACCACACATGCCAGTACTGTGAATCTCAGACCTGCCTAGCTCATGTTATGTATGTCAGACGTATAGCAGTATTGCACATGTTACAAACTGTACTGATGCTTCTTGTGCCAACAGTGCTGATATATGCACTAGGGACATCATATCTATTAACAGATGTCAAGTGATTTATCTTCGCTGTCACCCTGACCACTGTCTAAGTTGTGTGTTATGTCCTTCACTTAATGAAACTATTGCTTACCGGTTACACAGGGTATTGTAGTACCACTTGTGACACACCTGTGAGCTGTCCACAGCAAACATCTGTCTGCAAAGATGCCCTGCCACTTAGTTATTTCAACACATCTGTCCATACCTGTAGTACATCTTTCTGTACATTCAGCATATCACCATATACAGTTGGCAATGTTGAGGCTGCATTGCAGCTACATGATGTACTAGGATACACGCCACCTGCGTACATCAGCAACTGCACACGCATGTTATCTGAACACACAACACTACGTGTACAGATGTGAAGGTCCTACAATCCTGACATTTGGTCATGTTTGTAGGCATTGCAATTGGTGGATATGTGTAATGACATACATGACACATGGACTGTTGTATGATATGATGGGTGACCAGTACAGAGGGGATGTTACCTCTGTCAACACTGATATCACACCTTATGTACTTTTAGCATTCAGCAGCCATGGACCTACATTCCATGTGCATGTGTGTAATGGCTATAGCCACCTGCTTGCACAAAGGACTACAACAGCTATGCTATTTACAGGTATGTTGTGTGTGTGTGGCATGTACATACCCAGGGCAGGTACATGTATGTCATATCCATACATGAGGGTGTGCACTGATGTACAGCAACAGACATCTGCTAATGGCGGAAAGTACTGAGGGCCCTTGGTATGTGTACAGCTGACCTGGTCACAGACAGTTGTATCATTGCATTGCATAACACATGATGCAACTGTGTCAGTACATGTGTACTGTCTACAGTTGATGTAGAGCTTAGTACAGTACACAGGTCAAGGGTCACATGGTGATGTACTCGTCTGTTATACAACATGTATGGTTGCGTGTTGGTGTTCCAAGGGCATGGTGGTGTCTGCAGTTTACATCCTAGAATGCAGCATGTGACACTGTGCTCTGCACATGGCTCATCTGTGATGCCTTTCATGGGGGGACCGGTCAGTACATGTGAGTGGCCTTTATGTATGTGGGTACACCACATGGAGCGGTCCGTACCTGTGTTATGGCCCACATGTCTGGTTCTGAGGTATATGGTGGTAGTGCTAGGTTCTGAGGTATATGGTGGTAGTGCTATGGTGCACTACAGAGACATCAGCCAGGTGTTCCTCACTGCACAGATGTCAGTACTCCCCATTGTTGGATCTATAGTGGCCAGCTGTGAATATGGATGCTACACATCTAACACTGGTTAGCATAAGAAAACAATGCAGTTGTCCTGTAGGTGTATGGGAGTTAACCTGTGTTTAGGACATTTGCCTTGGAATGGCACTGTGTGGGCGGATGCGACTTGGGTAATATCCACACTCCCTTGTATCATGGATGCATGTGATATGTGACAAAGGCCTGCCTACTGTCAACCATGTCATCCCAGAATGACAGCTGATGTTGTGTAAAAGACTGGTGTCAAATATATGTAGAGCAGGGTTCCCGCTAACAATGACAACTACTAACACCAGAGCCCATTACAATGTGTTCTTTACGTCTACCTATAATAGCATGGCCACTGTGGCCCTCCGTGTTTAGCATCAGAGTGCATCCCAGTCAGTCCTGTGCTACTAGGAGTATGAGCATGTCCAGTATATCCTTGTGTAGATGGACACATAGTAGTACATTCTGACCAGCCCTGTGCTACTAAGTGTGTGAGCATGCCCCCTGTGCTACTAAGTGTATGAGCATGCCCAGTATATCCTTGTGTAGATGGACACATAGTGCATTCCGAACAGCCCTGTGCTACTAAGTGTGTGAGCATGCCCAGTGACACCTTGTGTCGGTTATGTGCCTCTGTGTATGGGTATGGCCATTGTAACCCTGTATAGTGGTAGTAGTTGTCCACTCCACAGATGGGCATACTTCAGGTCAGGATGGATTCCTACCTTAAACACACAGGTTCACAGGTATGTACATCTTAACTGCCAGCATCCCTGTTGATGTCTGCATTCCCAGACGGTCATAATGACAGCCTTGACATGTGTAGTCTGTGTGGCTCGATTCATAAGTATGTAGTATTGTAATAGTAATCTGTAAATAGGCAGGTGTTCCGTACCCGACACTGGAGTGTGAGTGTGTGTGTGTGTGTGTGTGTGTGTATGTCTGTCCCCATTTGCCAGTGGACTCTAAATTGCTTTTAGACTGCCCACACTCCATACATTTCTTATACTGACTGTTAGCAAGGCCGATGATGTCACCCATCTATAAATACACCTCTGGGAGTGCTGCGTCCCAGTAATCTTGGTAGCGCATTCTGTAACTGCATAATGCTGTAGTGTAATAAAGTAGTTAGGTCAGTGTTCTAGTCCCACACTTGCCGTGTGTGTGCGTGTCTCCCCATTTGCCTGAGGACTGAGTAATACCTTTATACTGCTCACACTCCATAAATTTCTTATACCCACCGTTAGCAAGGCCGATGATGTCACCCATCTACAAATACACCTCTGGGAGTGCTGTGTCCCTGTAATCTCGGTAACATGTTCTGTAACTGCGTAATGCTGTAGTGTAATAAAGTAGTTAGGTCGGTGTTCTAGTCCCACACTTGCCGTGTGTGTGTGTGTGTGTGTGTGTGTGTGTGTGTGTGTGTGTGTGTGTGTGTCCCTTTTTGTCTGAGGACTGAGTAATGCTTTTATACTGCTCACACTCCATACATTTCTTATACCCACCATTAGCAAGGCCGATGATGTCACCCATCTACAAATACACCTCTGGGAGTGCTGTGTCCCAGTAATCTCGGTAGCGTGTTCTGTAACTGCGTAATGCTGTAGTGTAATAAAGTAGTTAGGTTGGTGTTCTAGTCTCACACTTGCCATGTGTGTGTGTATCTCTGAGGAATGAGTAATGCTTTTATACTGCTTACACTCCATACATTTCTTATACCCACCGTTAGCAAGGCCGATGATGTCACCCATCTACAAATACACCTCTGGCTCTGGGAGTGCTGTGTCCCAGTAATCTCGGTAGCGCGTTCTGTAACTGTGTAATGCTGTAGTATAATAAAGTAGTTAGGTCAGTGTTCTAGTCCCACACTTGCTGTGCGTGTGTGTGTCCCCGTTTGCCTGAGGACTGAGTAATGCTTTTATACTGCTCACACTCCATACATTTCTTATACCCACCGTTAGCAAGGCCGATGATGTCACCTATCTACTAATACACCTCTGGGAGGGCTGTGTCCCAGTAATATCGGTAGCGTGTTCTGTAACTCTGTAATGCTGTAGTATAGTAAAGTAGTTAGGTCGGTGTTCTAATCCCAGACATGCCAGGTGTGTGTGTGTGTGTGTGTGTGTGTGTGTGTGTGTGTGTGTGTGTGTGTGTGTGTGTGTATGCCTGCATGAGACAAATACAGTGCTCTGTAGTGTGTGCCCTAAACACGTGTTGCTGCAGTGTAATATGGTAGGGGGCTGTATACAGGACATGGCAAGTGTGTGTTTGTCTGTCAGAGCCTGTGTAGAGGTGGCCGTGATAATCTTACCATTGGACATGTTTGGGAGGGGGTTTTGTAGTTTTCCTATATAGTATCCGTCTTATGACACATTGGCCACCTCACGAGGAGTACAGCTGTCAGTCAGCCATGGCACTGTGTTGGCAAGCCATACCCATGCATCTGGCAAAAAGGCTGGTGAACTAAGTATGCAGCCCTACTAGTACTCGGTATATGTCCCACACCCATGTGCCATGCACATACAACCTTGCCTAGGATATCCCACTATGTTGCTAGTAACATGCACATTGAGGACAGATAGTTGGCATGGTGTGACCGCAGTGGCCTGCAGAGGACATGGCACCCTGTACAGTGGTACAATAGGCACATATATGCGGACATTGTGCCTTCACTTTGTTCCACACTGAATGGCTGCAACATATGTGGTGCCATCATATGTGATCCACTAAGGCCAGACAATGTTGTACACGTGCCCTGTATGGACCCATGCCACTGACACCACGGAATACCTGTCCATTCTGTCCATGCAGGTGCAGGGCCGACCTGCTCGCTATAAGCAGGTTTCGCCACACCAGGCTTGGCATATTGGGGTATAACAGGCTGTATACATTACATGTGTCTTCCAAACCAGGTACACCTGCACATGTCACTGCACAGTATTGTGGGACAGGCACATCCCAGGCAATGTCCATGTGAAGGACTATCAAACACAGACATAGCATGCATTGCAAAGCTATGGACCTACACATTGGTAACCAGGATGTCAGACCAGATAATGCAGTACCCATCTGTGTGGGACATTGCAGACACTACACCCCTGCACTGCACACCATTGTCAGGTGATGCAATGGCAAAGATTACCTCTCACCCTGCCTTGTACAGCCATCTTGCACAGCCAAACACTACACACCCATGGAGCAATGCATACCTGCATGACAGTACTGGCACCCTGTGTCTGTGTGTGGGTTGTGATGCTCCCAACCACAGTCACTCCCAGTATAAACCTTGTTGGCATACCAACAGTTGTCAAGCACTTTCACATGGCCTAGCCCATAGACCCTCCAGATATCCCCTGTGGTGCATGTGGTCCTGTGCATTACTGCGGTGTGGCAAATTAGTAGTTACATTGTGTATTTGCCACCCTGGCAAAGATGTCAATGCATGTCCATTAGAGTGTGGTTGTGGTAACAATGGCATCTGTTCACGTGGACTGACGTGTGCCACACCTAATGTATGTCTACTATATCTGTTGCAGATGGCACTCACTCACCTACACACATGTTCTTACAGCACTGCAACATGCCGCCTCTGTGGCACATGTAGTAACGTCATGCACATGTAATAGTAATGAGTAGTCAAGGGTTTGCCCCTGTACTATTCAGCGTGTGGCAGATTATGGTTAAGTCTCCAAGCCCTTCCCTGGTGTACATTGCCTGTCCTGCAGACACACTGTCTGGTGGATGTGAAGGTGTACAAATGCACAGCAGCAGCATGTGTATTGTAACAGATGGAAATGGTCAGGTGATGGCCTCTGCACCTATTGCAGTCCTCCTCTAGCTGATTGCATGTGGTACAGCTGTGATGGTGTTCCCATAGCCATCCGCATGATAAACACAGTACACTATCTAGGGAAACATGTTATTATCTGGCCATGACAGTCGCTGTGAGTGGTACCTGGATGTGATGTTCTGATACGGCATCACAGATGATATCTGGATGTACCTCAATCATTTTCAACAGTGGGAAATAGCGTAATGACAGGAGGGTGATGTGCCACACAACTACAGCATGTAAGTGTAGCTATGCTGCATTGAGACTACTGCCTGTTTAACATGTGTGTGGTAATGGCTATTCTGCATGTTAAAATACAGACATGACAATATTCTGTTCATGAGGGAACCCCATCTGTAGGGCCATCTGTGAACAGGTCAGTGTGTGCAACCATTTGTTTCCTGTGTTACACACTGAACAAACTACTGTGCACAGTAGAAGCATGGTGTGGGGATTGCAGACAGTACATGATGAAAGGGATGTGTTACTGCCATCGTATCCCTGACTGGACATGTGTCACATGAGACAGTGGTATGACTGACACTGTGTGGGATTCCCAGTGACAAGCCAATGATGGGCAACTGTTCATAGCTGCGGTCACACGTCTACTACACATTGTACAGTTGCCATGCGGTATATATGCATGTGTTGTGCTCCCTCTGCAAATGTATACCATCTTTTGTGCTGGGTTGCTGGTGATATCTATGCATACTGTTGTAGGTAATCCTGTATGCTGTTGTCTAT
This sequence comes from Protopterus annectens, assembly GCF_019279795.1. Classification (NCBI taxonomy): domain Eukaryota; kingdom Metazoa; phylum Chordata; order Ceratodontiformes; family Protopteridae; genus Protopterus; species Protopterus annectens. The sequence continues at coordinate 1,362,327,622 of NC_056726.1, forward strand.
CACTAAGCCATATGTGGGTTTAAAATGCAACACCATAGGCCAAATGGGTTGGTAGGTCCCGGCAGATCCTCCTGTCCCACTTCAGCTGACCATGGCACCGGGTGCAAGCACATCTGGGGCCCAGACGTTAACATCAACCTCTGTTGGCTCTACCCCACTGAGGATGGAGCATGTCCCCCTTGAGGGTGGGACCAGATAGGTACATATCTGCTGTCGTGCGGTCCCGGACATGTTGCGTAGGTGGCTCCCTAAGGGGTTATGAAGCCAGATATGCCAGTTCAAGGGTGGAGTGTCACATTTACAGGGTGATGCTGCTCCTCCTGGACAGCCCCCAGCACTGCCTCCTTTGCAGCTGTGTAGGTGCAGTGGCAGTTGCCCATGGCTGGAGACCTCCGTCCCACTGTTCCCATGGGCTTTTGAATGCTGAAGACCCATCCCCATCCAGGGTGTATCCCTCCCCACATGTGTCATATACCAACCCTGTATGCTGTCATTTCTGTGCTCCTACCTATCCTCCATGGCCATACCTACACTCTTTCCCCAACATCTGACACTCACCTACGGACACATAAGGCCATTTAGCTCCTAGGACACCATCTGCCCTATACATAGCTGTCCATTACACACACGTACCCACTGGACACATGAAACCCTTGTAATATGCATCATTACATACTACTGTTATCCTTACCACTGTCCCTCAGGTGCATGGTCCTGGTATGCACATCACTCCTATGCGGTTCAGGTACACGTGAGGAGGATGATCCCATTGTACGCAAAACACTACCGGTCCCTCTATGATTACCCGATTTACCTTTATCATTATGATGATGTTGCACACAGCACATTGCAGGAGTACTGTTCACACATAATGATTGGACAGGTACTGTTGTGTTAATGTACATTGCATGCAAAGAGTGATGTATACGGCCAATGTACAACTATTGTCTGTCTGAGGGAGTCTTGTGATCACATAGAGCAACACCACTACATAATACAGGCGTCACTGGTGTTTCCCGTTTCATTTGTTTGTAATGCTTTGTTGCCACATGACATGTCCCTGATACATCTCTATATATGTATGCACCTATATGCTGGACATAAACACTCACATGTGCATCTACATGATGGGATACTTTCCTATACTGTTGAATGACTGCACTGTATGATATCTTCTGGTTACAGCCTCTTACGCTCGATTAGCCTTTACATTGCTTAACCAATGCCATACTCACATACTGGTAGCCAAACACGCTTACACCCGCTCGATCCCGCACTAGCTAATGCACCGGCATTGGTGCTTGCATCTGTCACTCACACCTCTGGGTGTGAGCGAGGACCACAATATTACCTTGTGATGCCTATTACATTGTACTACATGACTCCAGTATCAGGATTGGCCCCCCATTAGGCGACCGCATCGCGTTCGACTGTACAGAATCAGCGGCCTGTCCAGTGACACAATCATATTTGTGTGTACCTCATACAATGTGCTCCAACCTTGTGATGCCTATTACATTAGAATACATGAATACAGTATCGGAAACGGCTGCCTATTGGGCGACGGCATGGCGTTTGACTGTACAGAATCAGTGGCCTGACCAGAGAATCATTCATATTTGTGTGTTCCTTTTAGGCATACCTTGTGATGCCTATCACATTGGACTACATGACTACAGTCATAGCCGGCCTTAGACATAGGCCAACTAAGTGGCTGCCTAGGGCACCACTTTAGTGGGTGCACTTTACGAGTATTTATTTGGTGTCAGTAGACCAGGATGAGGGCACTGGGTAGTGTAGTGGGGGGTGCCAATGTGCCCTATGCCTAGGGCACCAGTTGACCAAAGACCACTCCTGACTACAGTATTGGGAATGGCTTCCCATTAGACGACCGCATGGCGTTCAACTGTATGGAATCAGTGGCCTGTCCAGTGAATCATTAATAATTGTGTGTTCCTCTTACAATCTGCTCCAACCTTGTAATGCCTATCACATCGGACTACATGACTACAGTATCGGGAATGGCTGCCCATTAGGCAATGGCATGGCGTTCGACTGTACGGAATCAGCCGCCTATCCAGTGAATTAATCATATTTGTGTGCTCTGCATACACTCTGCTCCCATCTGGCTGATACATGGGAACCAAGACCCTGCATTACAAATGAGTAGTTGGGTTGTGGTAGCCACATCCGTCAGATGGGTCATGCTACCACATACCTATTATAGGTTTGCCACCTTCTCAATTGGCCAAGGTAGGACTTTAGGGTTACCACCTGTCCCACTTTGCGAGGGACAGTGCCAAAATAATCAAGACATAGCACATGTCCAGATTACAGGACATTATTATATTCTACGTTTCATTAATAATTGCATACAGCAGTTATTTTATATATGACACTTCTATATGTTATGTGAAGTAGCATAAGCAATTCAAATGCAACTAGATTAAGCTTTTATTTGTGCAGATAAGTGAAATCCTGTACTATGCACGGCTGTAGGTATGTTTATTCCTGGAATGTCTGACATTTCTGCAGAATATGTCCCACTCTGGCCATTTGGAAAGGTGGCAACCCTATAGGACCTGTATGTAGAGACATCAGATTTTGCAGGGCAACACACCCACAGCCAGTAGAAAGGGGTGGACTTCACTGTTTCGCCTAAGTAAAAGGTTACTCTTGTAGCATTATAGTTGCTTATACTGTTACCTATAACATTTAGGTGTTTCAAAGGAACATAATTGTTTTATGCTACTACTACAGACAATATAGGTAGTCTTTGCCCTAAATCACAGGACATTTGTCTTAATTACAGTTATTATGCAGGACACAACTGCCCACAGGGGAGTGTCCCTCACAAAGGTGGACAGGTGGTAACCCCAAACCTATTATTCTATCAACCTTATAAGGTAGTCGGCGGAACATGTTCTTTCTCTCACTATCAGACCTCTCATACGAATGGGGAAGAATAAACACTGAATCAGGGACACTGCATAATGACCTCAGGGACACATTTAGAAGGTAGGTGCTATTAACCTGACACATTGACGGACACAGAGCACATATGTATTCATACACATTGTCTGAGGTGCATGCAATTTATGACTCTTACATGTTGTCATTATTCATTAGGTGTATTCCGCCACCTTTCCTCCTAATATCACTAGTTCTAGGATGGTTTAGTTGAGACTGTGTTAAGATTCTGATTCGTAATCACGGACGTCCCTGGTAATCGGGGACAGTTCAATGATATGGTCCCTATGTATTCCCACAATGGTTTACAGACTGTCCAGTAGATGTGCTCTTACAGTTTGGGAGGTATGGGCATCTGCTATACCCACATCGGAATATTACTTACACCCACGGGGCGGTCCTAATACGTGTCTGCCAGCCAACATCTGCACGCCTAGCACCATAATCGCACACCCATAGTTCCCCCACCTGCCATTACTCTACAGCACTCATCCTTACTGTGGGCGCAGGTGGACGCAGGTGGGATATGAACACACCCCTACACACTGCCCACTCTCCCCGTGTTGGGACACATATCGTATGTGGTGTCAACCCATGTGTTATCAGGCTTGCACAACCTACTGTTCTGTGTACAGCTACATCCTGGTCGTAATAGTGTTCCCCCATTGGATGAAGGTACCAAATTTTTGGTGTCCCGCAAGGGACGTCGCTGTCCATGTTTAAAGTGTAGACCTTGTAGATCTCTCCCACTGGTAGTTTCCTGCCGGTGGTCTGGGAAGAAGTGTTGTATTTACCTTTATTGCTTGTCTGTATGTCTCACCGGCCTAGCTGGGGGGGGTGATAAGTAGACGTTTGTTGAGTGGACCTCCCACCAACATATGCCCGGTCTAAACATGGTACCTGTCACTGCTGTAACATAACCTAGGTATATACATGTGTATATTTACTGTAACATATGTATATATATATATATATATATATATATATATATATATATATATATATATATATATATATATATATATATATATATATATTTACATTAATATATACAGACATATCTACATATGTATTCATACATGTATATTCATATCTTGCTGTTATATATATATATATATATATATATATATATATATATGTGTGTGTGTGTGTGTGTGTGTGTGTGTGTGTGTGTGTGTGTGTATGTATATATATATATATATATATATATATATATATAAAATTACATATATGTACATCAGTGTGTCAGTACATTCCCCGCTCATACGCACTTACACATGCGTAATGATGTTTATAAGCTTCACCAGCATACTAGTGCCTTATTCAGTATAATGCCGACACACTCCAGTTATCTTGTAATTGGTATGTAGCACGTTATACAGTGGACAGATGTTGCTATATGTTCATGTACGGATTACCGATGGTAATTGGAATGTGATAGTGTGATTCGACCCGTCCCTCTTCTGCACAGCCTATTATTCCATGTACTGTTGATGTTTGTATGGGCACATTCCTATTATTTATGTCAACAAATGGAATGCATGTGTTACAGAATTTATACTTCAACATATATTGTTGTCTGCATGTGAGTATGCATATATACCTATTATGACCTAGCTGACCTCCACGGGATGGTCCATTAGAACCGGCCCATCCAACCCTGGTAAGCCTGGATCCATAATTGCATACCCATAGTTCCCCCACCTGCCACTACTCTACAGCACTCATCCTTACTGTGGACGCAGGTGGATGCAGGTGGGATATGAACACAATCCTACACACTGCCCACTTTCCCCGTGTCGGGACACATGTCGTATGTTGTGTCAATTCATGTGTTATCAGGTACAGCTACATCCTGGTCTTAACTGTGTTACTCCCATTGGCTGAAGGCACCAAATTTTTGGTGTCCCGCAAGGGGCGTCGCTGTCCATGTTTAAAGTGTAGACCTAGTAGATCTCTCCCACTGGTAGTTTCCTGCCGGTGGTCTTGGAACCAGTGTTGTATTTACCTTTATTGCGTGTCTGTATGTCTCACCGGCTTAGCTGGGGGGGGTGGTAAGTAGACGTTTGTTGAGTGGACCTCCCACTAACATATGCCACGTTTGAACATATTACCCGTAACTGCTGTAACATAATCTAGGTATATACATGTGTATTTCACTGTAACATATATATATATATATATATATATATATATATATATATATATATATATATATATATATATTTACATTAATATATACAGACATATCTGCATATGTATTCATACATGTATATTCATTTCTTGCTGTTTTATGTATATATATATATATATATATATATATATATATATGTATGTATATATATATATATATATATATATATATATATATATATATATATATATATGATTATATATACGTACATCAGTGTGTCAATACATTCCCCGCTCATATGCACTTACACATGCGTAATGGTGTTTATAAGCTTCACCAGCATACTAGTGCCTTATTCATTATAACGCTGACACACTCCAGTTATCTTGTAATCGGTATGTAGCACGTTATACAGCGGACAGATGTCGCTATATGTTCATGAACGGATTACCGATGGTAACTGGAATGTGATAGTGTGATTCGACCCGTCCCTCTTCTGCACAGCCTATTATTCCATGTACTGTCGATGTTTGTATGGGCACATTCCTATCATTTATGTCAACAAATGGAATACAAGTGTTACAGAATTTGTATTTCAACTTATATTGTTGTCTGCATGTGAGTATGCATATATAAATATTACGACCTAGCTGACTTCCACAGGGGGGTCCATTAGAACCGGCCCATCCAACCCTGGCACGCCTGGATCCATAATTGCATACCCATAGTTCCTCCACCCCACCCGTGTTAAATTCACATGCGTGACATCCATTATCCACTTGTTATCGCAGCCATGACACACCTTTACACATTTCCCTCTCCAGAGCTTTTGGGGCCCTACACACATTCTGTCCCACCTTGTGTATTCACAGGGTTTCCCGCCATGTATATTTGCACATATGTGTCTTTCCTGGGGTTATGGAATACGGCCATTTGCGGTTTCAATTTTTGGAGGTCCCAGCATGGGACTACATTCTGTCTGTGTGTAAAGTAGACCTAGTATTTCAACAATGTTACTCCCACTGGTAATACCTTGCCTGTGGTGTGAGTAGCGGTGCTCTGCTCACTCCTGGGCAGCTTTTTATGACATACGCTGAAAGCACTTTATAATAGCTACATTGCTCTTGATTTGCTTCACATCCCTTGTGTATGCTTTACTGTTACAACATCCATTCTTTATAGATATTTATATATATATATATATATATATATATATATATATATATATATATATATTTCTCATGTATGTAGATATATATCTATACACACACATGTGTGTGTGCGTGTAGATATGTGTGTGTATATATATATATATATATATATATATATATATATATATATATATATATATATATATATATATATATATATATATATATATATATATATATATGTATATATATATATAGATATATATATATATATATATATACATATATATATATATTTATATGCGTGTGTATATATATTACATCTGTACATACAAACATACATTTCCTATGCTAGGAGCTGCTTACACCTGCGCAGGCGCACTCACCTATGCTTACTGTGCGTTACATATGTTTACTCTCACTTATTTATGCTTATTTGTGTCTTATACATTATGACAGTACCACTTTGATTGAAAGGATCTGGTTAATAGTCCCATGCGATACACACGTTCACCTTTACATGTTAAAATGTCGGCTTTACAGCAGAGCAACATTCATTCCACAAGGAAAATGATATGTGCTATTGTCGACCTTGAACCGTGAATGCCTTTTCATTAGGTGGATGCTCTAACCACTACACTATTGGTGTTCTGCTTCATTTATATGTATACCCATGGTGCATAGTACCCGAACACACACCTCATCACTTCACTTACACAGCAGGCATCCATTTACCTGTTGGGAAAAATGCACTACCACACATGCAACATTCCCTATTCATTATTGCTCTGGACTCGTGCTGCATGTTGACTCACTCCGAGGATATTCAGACCTCTACAGCCTATAGTCCTGGCACATACATGTGTTTAATTGTCAGCGTGTTCATATGGTCTTCTGGGTTTAGGCTTGTCCGACTGGGGACCAGGACTGCCCTGTACTTAGTTGAAAGTCAGACTTAGCAAGGGGAGATTGTTCGTTCCACTTTTAGTGTCCTACCTGTGGTTGGGGATGCAGAGGTGTGCTCACCTATGGCCATCCTGGTATATATAACAGCACTAACTATTACAGGGATTTCCTATATTGTGACCATGTTCATTCTTCATATCTACATATATTTATATATATATATATATATATATATATATATATATATATATATATATATATATATATATATATATATATATACATATATGTGTGTGTGTGTGTGTGTGTGTGTGTGTGTGTGTGTGTGTATCAGTCTATACATACACATGCATATACACCTACATGTTCATTTACATTTCACATACCGTTGATGCTTGCATACCCGCTTACGTCTCGGGTTGCCACCTTTTCATATGGCCAAAGCAGAGCATTTTCGGGACACACATCAGACTTCACAGGCCGACACATACCCATGGTCATTACAAAGGTTAGAACTTTACTTATTTGCCTAAATGATCGCTTATTCTTGTAGCGGTTTGTTTGCTTCATCTGTTTCTTGTAACTTTGAGTATTTTACATAAATAACTGTTTTATGCCACTGTTACATGAAATATGGGACATATTTCCTACAATCACAGGACATTTGCCATTGCATTATATTTGGTCTGGACACAACTACCCAAAAAGGGACTGTCCCTCACAAGGTGGGGCAGGTGGTAATCCTACTTATGTCTGCTTTACAGTGCCTTAAGCACCCTATATCTGACTGCCACTATGTGAATGTGTAAGGTATATATTCCCGATAATGCACATGGGGAGACGTGCATCACTGTCAGGTGTTTAATCCCGGGTCATAGGTTCTGCAGGACCGGCTGGAGGCTGAGCAGTCTTGTGGACAACTACTGCTCATACAACTTGTGTCCAGTTGTATACAGGACTGGACATCATTTCGTGACACCAAGTCTAATGTTTAGAACAGATACATATCCCATGAGGGATATCCAAAAATTGTGGGGACCGATGACCATCTTTGCTTTACGGCTGTAAGGTAGGGTTATACATGCAAGGGATACATAGTTTGCAACCCTGAGAATGCCTAGGGTGAGACTGCCTACTAGATATGGGTAGGAGTCACTATGTGCAGATATGGCCGCGCCTATCTAGCAGCCAGAGTATGGCTGGTTTTGGTGGACGTTCAGGAAGGGGGGGTGGTGTGCTGTGAAGGGGATGATGGGTATTCAATTATGTATCCAGGTGTGTTAGGGTTGGATGGCTCAGTTCATGCCAGACCATTATGTGGGTATGTGCCGGTAACGTTTCTGTACATGTGTATTGCACATTTTAATGTTCACATGTTTGTGGGATTGTATTGCTGATGTGTATATTTGTTCTTTGGTTATCTTCCTGATTCACCCACTGCTCCCTCGTAGAACTCCAGTTCACCTATTGTGCATCCAACCCAGTCTCCCCTTGGCGAATTATTACATTACCCCCCACCCCCCACCCCCATATTCCACAAACAACATTAATCCCTTCTCTAGTTGATGGCCTGTGGCACAGTCAACAGAACACATTGCGTACACTACATATCTCTGGGACCAATATGGTTGTGAGGTCTACACTTACATTTCAGGTCATCCACATGCTGTATTTCATGCACGTAGGTACTCTCAAATACTTATCTTTCATGACATGGTAGGTAGACCCGGGTAATACTCATTCATCTATGGGCCATCCTGGCAAGGACAACTAGGACCACGAATGGGCAGATATTGGGCGAATGCTCTGACCATTGGTAGGGTTGCCACCTTTTCATATGACCTGGATGGGACATTTTCGTAGCACACATCTGAGTTTACAGGCTAACACTTACCCACGGTCATTACAAAGGATAGTACTTTAGTTTCATGCCTACATATAAGCTTTTATTGTTGTAGCAGTGTAGTTGCTTATTCTGTTTTATTTACTTGCTTATTCTGTTTCTTGTAACATATAGATATTTTATATACGGACATACGTACTGTATGGGACTATTACATAACATATGAGACATAATTATGTCCTACTATCGCAGGACATTTCACATTTATTATGATTTTGGTATGGACACACCTGCCTAGAGGGGGACTGTCCCTCACAATGTGGGACAGGTGGTAACCCAAACCATTGGGCTAGGCTTGCCAATTGGCGGTGTGCTAACACGATGCGTTTCGCTTCCACTTGGTATAACTAGCAACACTACAGTGGAATACTGGCACAGGGTTTTAAATATCTTTGTTTGAGGAACGGGGACTCAATATTCAGCTACATGCCTTTGTGTTTACTTCTTACTGTGGTGTTCGCAATGATGTCTTGTATGATTTGCATACATTTCAGTATCCACGGACACTGACAGGAGTCATTACTATTAGAGGCAGGCTGTACTAGTCAGCATTTTAGGTTGGGCATATGCAGCCAACATGATCACGCCTCCGTGCAACGCTTGGACATGCCCCCTGCACTAGTACACATTTCCTATGTACGTGGCCGTTATAGCAGCACGCCTTCATTAATATGCATGTGGTGCTGCTGCACCATCTCTACGCCGCACGGTCGGTGCAAGGCTAACGCCGTCCTTGTGCCGAGCTTCATGAATCCTGGGGTGTGTGTTTTTCAAGAATACATCAGTCAAGCTGACACTCATTTAAGATTTTCTTTTCCTATGATTTAAATCAGATATAATTTTCAAATAACTATGTACATTATTCATCTAATGAATAAGGTTTCATAATAAGTTATATCAGAAAAAAAATTATAACCCAGCATCATCTTGCTTTTATAAGAAAGAGAATATGATTACATTACAATTAGCAAGAACAATCTGTTTGTCTCTGAATGATGAAAAATTCTCAGCAGAACTTTCTGGTGAGAAAGAATATTTTAGAAAGAAAAGGAATGGTATGCATGTTATTTATGCATACAGCAAAAATGATTAAAAAAACAATAACCTTAAAGCAGGTCAGATTTTTTACAAGGTTACATACAGTAAAGATGCTTATTCTGTATACATTATTCAAAATAGTAAGATCATTTTCATGTGTGTATGGGTCTGAAATCTTTTACTGCAGAACATACTTAATTGGTATTCGTAACAGTCCTTAACATTAAAGGTATAGAAGAACAGAAATGCAATAACACTAAGAGGTTAACAGTAAAGAAAGTGTTCCACTGACAAATGCATATCCAGTAGAAAATGTCTGTGCAACTGGGACAAAAAAGGCTTACAGAGTAATATTTTATACAGATTGTAACACCTCTGATATGGTTTATATAGCAACCAATGTACCTTTAATGCCTTCTGTGTAGGGAAGACTAACAAAAGAATTTATTAGCAAATTGTACAATTAAACAAAATAATTTAGATAATATTTTAAACAAACAAGTTTCTGAAATTGGTTCTACACATATGTTCTCCAGCTGCGGTATATTTTGTTTCCTAAAATTAGGGGCAAGGGCAATGAGAATGATGTGGCTTTTGTTAAATAACAGCAACAGTTAACATGATTGCTGGAATATATCCGAGGACTAATGATGCTATCGGGCTAAAGCCTACATTGTGAAGAAGGCAATTAAGGCAGTGTCCTTCAGATGATGGTCTAAACTGACAGTGGTCTCACCTTCAATAACCACATTGCCACAACAGTCAGGAAATCCTTCTATGTGGCACACCTCATCACTAAGGGCTTTTCATCCAGAAAAAAGGATGTCATTGTCCCACTGTACTCATGCCTCATTAGACCCATTATAGAGTACAATGTCTCGTTTGGTATATACCTCACAAGACATCTGCAACAGCTGGAAAGGCCGCAGAAATACCTCACTAAAAGAATCACAGGCCTAAAGCAGATGCCCTATGCTGACCATCTAAAAAAACTCCAGCTATACTCTGTGGCATATCGTCTACTCAGAGGAGATCTCTGCTTAATATACAAGGCCATGTCAAACCCCGAGCTGTTGGACATGTTCCACTTAAAGAAATCCAAATCCCTCAGAGCCACATGCTCCAGAGATCTAAACCTTGTCATCACAATGAATAAAACATGCTGGAGGGATAGGTTCCTGACCCAGAGACTCCCCATACTCTGGAATAAACTGCCCATACATGTCAAGCAGAGCGCCTCCTTGGCCCTCTTCAAAAGGAACCTTGACGACTGGATGGGAGATAGTAAAGTCACCCTGGGGATCATACCAGTTGCCCTGCTAGACAGGGGTCCAGGGAAGTAAATATTGTAGGAAGAAATATTCAGGGAATTGTTATGGCTAGGCTTGTATAGGCCCTAGGGCTGATAGCCTAGTACCAACCTATGAACCTATGATTGGTTGTGGTTTAAATGATATTTTATCTAGGATACTGGCATGGATACCATGTCTGATGAAGTACTTAAGCAAGCAGGAAACTGTGTTCTGTTCTATAGTTTTTACAGTTTTTTTTTAAATGATTGTTTCACAGCAGTTCTTTCATTATTTTATATGTTTGTCTCCACTGCAGCAAATTATATGATAATGAAACAAATTTCCAGATTTTCATGCTTCTATAAGGTTAATTATGTCAGAATATTAGACCTGTATCTATGTATGTATTTTTGTGACTTTTATTACAAAGATTTTAACTGTTCATGTGAGCTGAATCAGTATTTACCCAATATAAGAACTGTGGTGGTGCAGTGGAAGCATTGTCACCTCACAGCAAGAGGTTCTCCCATTCGATTCTCAGCTGGAGCACCTTCTGTGTGGAGTCTGCATGTCCTCCCTGTGGTCGAGTAGCATTCAAAAGACATGTGTGAATGGGCGTGCCTTTGTTGAAGGTTGGGCGTCAGGCTGGCACCTCAGCACTGTCAAAATCTACTGCCAATCATTAGCAGACTGGAGTTCCACTGTGGCGACCCCTAACTGGGAAAAAAGCTGAAAGAAGAAGTAAAAGTATTTACCCAATATAAAATTTTAAGAATTTTGGCATGAATGTGACCATGGTTAGCACAGATATCACCAAGCAATATGAGTAATGTTCTGGTTTTGAGGGAATCTGAAATTAATAATTGCAGAGGGACAACTGTAACTACTTTTCTAATGTCTTCTAAGACACTTTGTGAACCAACAGTAACTGAAATGTATAATAAATCTTGCACAGACAAAGTAATGGTTATTGTTGTGGCACTATAATAATGTCCAGCTGTTGTATAACATAATTATAGATGTATGGTAAGCTGGGAGGTAGTTTTGACAGCTGCACTCTGCAGGTAAGGTTAGAAGGTGTAATTAATGTCAAGGTAGAAGAGCCACAGTATATGTGAGTTATCTTATTATGTAGGAAATGTAACAATGACTGTGAAATGCTAGACCAACATGTCGGCAATGTTAGGAATTACTAAGAACTTGTAAACAGCAAGCTCAAGGGTGGGTGGTACCCAGAGAAAACTTTATTTACTTACACTTTATTGAGTGGGATACACCCAATGCGCCGGTGACCTCTTTTTAGAGGAGAGGCAGGGCAGTATTTATGCTAAGCAGGGGAACTTTGTCTATGACAAAGGAGAAATTCATATTCTTTCTGATATGAGTCAGGGGTCTTTTACATCCTACTGCACTACCACCATCCGAGTCAGTGAGATGTCAGTTTAGAGCATCATCTGAAGGCCAACACATGCAGGAGTGCAGCATTCCTCTCATCCTACACTTCAGTGTCAGCATTGAAAAATTAATCTACTCAGATGGTGTGGGAACAGAACCCGTGGCCATCTGATCTTAGAAAATCAAAGAATACTGCACTGCCTGTTGAGCCACTTCTGTATACTACAAGATTGTCAGATGTCAGCACATAGAAAGCAAAATCAATCAAGTAATAACTTTCAGACCAGTGATGGGCAAATAATTTCTTGGAAGTTTTTTACTAACTGCAACAAAGCTGCAAAAACTTTGCACATTGTGGACTGAAGGTATCTTTAGTAAGAAAAAAATAATTACACGTGCATAATATGCCAAGGAACTCAATGACAAATGTTAGAACTACTAAGTCATACATTTGTCATGTTAGAAGGCAGAAATATTTTACAGAGATAGTTTTGATTAGCTACTTGTGCAACTACAGTCAAGGTGTCTTAACATTAAAAGATATGTCTGTTGCTGTCCTGAGACTGCTTTTTGGATAGAATGCGGTTGTACACGTAAGAGGTCTAAAACACAGTTATGCATCTTTCCAGAAAAAGTAAGGGTCAAAAAAGAGGGATTAGACCTCAAACTTAAACAGAGTAGCTTATGCAAGAGAGGGATTTCATAGCAGAGGTTACCCTTTTATATAAGAATACTTGACTTTTTTTAGTGCAGCTATGCACGTAACTGGACTACACACCACAAAAGGCTTCCTTTTATTTAGATGTTCTGGATTAGAGTCAGAATACTCATCAGAAGTTTTTATACCTAGTGTGGATGTATTACTTTGGGTCAAAAATGATGACAACTACTACCAGATTTGCTGCAAACCACTACTACTGGTCACACCACTGTCTAGCACTCGGGGACTTTAATTGGCTAAAGCTACTCCAGCACCTAAGTTTATCACAACTTGCTATGGTGCACAAACTCTTGTGTAAGCCAGACAACTGTCCAGCCATGAAAACTTCATAAAATTCTATTCCTTTGAAAGATGATGAAAATTAAAAGGCAAAATCTCTGCTTGCTTAACAAAATCTTTCAATTATGCAGGGAACTCCTTCTATTCAATCAAAATTTCAGAAATGTAGAACTACATCCTTCTAGCATAAAAAAATGGATGTTCCTTCAAAAACATGGATTTGCTCCTGCATCTCACCAGGCTGACTGCCATAATACCAACATATTTTCTCTCTTCTCATCTCTAGAACAATCCTGGCTGTACTACTTTTCTCACCTCTGATTTCTCATTACAATAATTTCCTCCTACTCTCACTCAACTATATCTTTCTTACTATTACTACCTTCCTAATGTCACTTATCATAACTCTTGGAAGTAATTTTTTTTCCAAAAAAAATGATTTAATACACCAAGGACTTATACTGAGAATAATGTGTGTTCCCATAAAGTAAACTCAGTGTTACCTGAAAACTATTTTGCTGTATAAACATCTCCTTATATGCACATGATGGATATATTAGATGTGGATTCTTGTGCTGTATATAATATATGACTTGTTTTTGCTTAATTTCTTTTATGCATAATCTTATACTGTACATAATTCTCCAATTTGTTTAAACTTTCATGATTGCATTAATGGTTGTAGAATATATGGAGCCTTTCTTTACTCAGAAGGGGTTCATGCCATCCTGTTAAACAAAGGTAACACAAAATAAATAAAACAAGAAAAAAAAAAACACACATACAGCAATAAATAAATGATTAAGGACTTCAGTTCAGAATCATATAAGATAACAGTAGGAAATAGTTAATAAAGCAAAGTAGGGAGAAAAGAACATGTTAGAATAAGTAAAGATAGTTAAACAAAATGCAGGCAGAGTGACATGCAGAAGCAGGTTGTTTACAGGAAAAGTAGGGGTCTAATGAGGCAACTTTTCAAAGCAATGTTACAAGCATTCATAGTAAAATGAAAAAGACATTTCCAGTCATGCAATCTTAAGTAAGAAATATTTCAAAACATTATTGAAAAATGACAGCTAAGGGAGGTATGCAACTAGGAATTGTCTAGACATCACACATAATGGTAACGTTACGTGGTGTAAAGAATAACAAAATAAATGCAAAGCTGATACATGCAGTTAAAACAGCAGAACATTTGCTTAAGCCACACAGGAGATAATAACATGCATACCTAACATTCTTATTATTGGAAAGCAGTTTTATATTTTAAAATTAAAAGGCCTGATAACAGTTGCATTATTTCCTTGGCAACATGCAGTCTATGTACTTGCTACAATGCAGTGGGGAACACTAGTTACGATTTACTCCACGTATGTACTTGCTATGAAGCATTGGTTCGCACTAGTTATGATTTACTCCATGTATGTACTTGCTATGAAGCATTGGCGAGCACTAGTTATGATTTACTCCATGTATGTACTTCCTATGAAGCATTGGCTAGCACTTGTTATGATTTACTCCATGTATGTACTTGCTATGAGGCATTGGCTACCACTAATTATGATTTACTCCATGTATGCACTTGCTATGATGCAGTGGTTAGCACTAGTCATGATTTCCTCCATGTATGCACTTGCTATGATGCAGTGGCTAGCACTAGTTATGATTTACTCCATGCATGCACTTGCTATGATGCAGTGGCTAGCACTAGTTATGATTTACTTCATGTATGTACTTGCTATGATGAAGTGGTTAGCACTAGTCATGATTTACTCTATGTATGTACTTGTTTTGATGTAGTGGCAAGAACTAGTTATCATTTACTCCATGTATGTACTTGCTGTGATGCAGTGGTGAGCGCTAGTTATGATTTACTCCATGTATGTACTTGCTATGAAGCATTGGTTAGCATTAGTTATGATTTACTCTATGTATGTACTTGCGATGATGCAGTGGCTAGCACTAGTTATGATTTGCTCAATGAACCACTAGTCTAAGAGCTCCCATAAAATGACAAGTTACCTATCCAGTATTGATACCAAACTATTCTTTTTGGACACAGACTGCCCCTTCCAACCTATCTACCTGAATGTATTTTCAAGACTTAAATATGAATTGGTGTGACTTATGCTTTATGTGTGGGAATGTGGCTGAAGGCCTATTGTTCAACTGAAAAGGTTTTTCTTTATCATGTTTAACATTTTTTTTGTATTTTTCTTCTCCTGCCACTGTGATGATTCCTTCCAAAACAATTAACCCATTTCTATTTCCCTTTTGTTTCACAGCATGCAAACAGCAGGCACAAGGTGTGACAGTGGGAGATTGTAGTCATCACACTGAAGGAATGTAGGCTTTCTGAATATAACCCCAGTGCCACCCACTGAGATCACAGCACGTGCACCACCAAATATGGGCTTATTATGTCACCTGGTGATGGGTGCATGCTTTCATATCCACCCGATGGCCAGCCACAGTATAAATAGTATTTAGCAGGCCAAAATGCATGCACCAGCCTTTATTCTGCATGCTGTCTTAGCACCCGACCTTCTCTGGTTCCCAGCTTGCAACTGACCATGGTCACCTCCCTCCCAGTGGGCTAATTCAGCAAGTTCTAGTTTCTCACCCAAGCTCTTAAAGGCTGGCTTCAGCACTTAGTTTGTTTGTTTGATAATCCATCTGTACCAAAAAATCAGTTATGCATTTAAAGTCACTGACTTTCTTCAGCTTCTGTAGTCACTTTTAAGACTGGGCCAAATTACACGTCAGGTTGTCATGAAGTCAACTAAATTCCTCTTGCCTTTTTTTGGATTTCCTTATTCCATTGATGCTTACAATTATTCTTCCATCAGTGCTGAGTGGTACATTTCATTGTGTTCTGAAGAAGGCCTTGATTACACTAGTTGTTAAGAATTCCTTCTTAGACTACCACATTCCAGACACTTGCCATATCTTTAACATTTCTTTTTTGGACAGGGGGTACTATTTTGAAAGTGATAAGTAGGCAGCCTGAGTCTTCTTTTGCATATCATGAACCCTGTTTATCAGTCTAGATTATTATAATTCAAATCAATAAGACAGCATGTACTCAAGCTGTTAATGATCTGCTTTTACTAAGAAAATCAAAGGTCGTATTCCATCCTTGTCCTCCTTCATCTCTTCACTTTGTTTAGCATTGCTGAGCATTAAATCCTATTCCAGCTACTGGTAACATACTGTGGGATATATGGCATAGTCCTTGACTGGTTTGCTTCAGACATCTCTTAGTACTCCCACAGAGTGGTTTGTGGTGGTAGTTTATCCTCTTCTTGCTATCTGAGATGCAGGGTTCCCCAAGGTCTAGTATATGTCGATATTTGTCTGCCAAGTATATGTTTTCACTC
This sequence comes from Protopterus annectens, assembly GCF_019279795.1. Taxonomy (NCBI): domain Eukaryota; kingdom Metazoa; phylum Chordata; order Ceratodontiformes; family Protopteridae; genus Protopterus; species Protopterus annectens. The sequence continues at coordinate 1,362,344,791 of NC_056726.1, forward strand.
AGAGAAGTTTTTGCTGACTTCTTCTTCTTTCGACTTTTCCTGGTTAGAGGTCACTACAGCAGATCACCTGTCTGCTCATGATTGGCAGTGGAGTTTTTACAGTGTCGAGTTGCCAGCCCAGCATCCAATCTTCCACAGAAGGCACATATATGCCCACACTCATGCCTAGGACCAATTTAGAGTGTCCAATCCACCTACAGCATGTCTTTGGGATGTGTGAGGAAACCGGAGCACCTGAAGGAAACCCACACGAACACAGGGAGGACATGCAGATTCCACACAGAAGGCACCCCAGCTGAGGATCGAACCGGAGAACCTCCTGCTCTGAGGTGACAACGCTAACCACTGCACCACCATGGCCGCCCAGAGAAGTTTTTGCTGACAATACTTAGATTTACTTTTCTTTTGCTCTTGAGTATGTGGTCTACTCTGAGACACTGATCGTTTTTTTTTTAGATGAGTCAAAATTGGCTCATTCTTAGTCCATCTAAAATAATTGCTGTGATTCATCACGCTACCTAGAAGCTTTCCAATGAGCACAGTCCTTGAGCCTTACATCATTTGCAGACTGGAGTATATGCCAAAGGTACATAACCTCAGGGTGATCCTCAAAGAACTGTTTATCGTTTAGGACCACGTGTTAGTCATCATCGTGTTTTGTTACCACAGTTTGATGAACATTACCAAAATCAAGTATTCCACCCGATTGTTTAATGGTGTTTCTGAACGCCATACTTATCACTTAGCTAGATTTCTGTACTGCCTTTATATAGGGTTTCCTAATGTTGACCTTGATAGGTTGCACTGGTCTAAGAATTCAGAAGTGGATTACTTATTGAAGATTCAAGATACTCACATATTGTTCTTCCTGTCCTACAGTTTCTGCACTGGCTACCTGTCAGTCAAAGAACTGCATTTTAATTACTCATGATAGCATACAATATCCTACCTGTTCAAGGTGTGTGTGTGTGTGTGTGTGTGTGTGTGTGTGTGTGTGTGTGTGTGTGTGTGTGTGTGTGTGTGTGTGTGTGTGTGTGTGTGTGTGTGTGTGTGTGTATATATATATATATATATATATATATATATATATATATATATATATATATATATATATACATATATATCCACAACCCCTTTTTCCCATACACAATCCAATTTTTTTATCAGAGGGATCTTGTGCCTTTCTGACTTTTTGGGCATCTTCAGACAACAAAATTGAAGATGTTCCCTAAGCTGAGATTTGAATTTTCTGGGGTTCATTCTTCTTTCTTTCAAGTCTATGTGTGAGATTCAGTGTATTGGCAATAGATGTGTGCTGCTGAGGCAAAGATTTATTTATTTGTTGAATTGTTAACCTGGTAAAAATGGTAAACACAAGTGCCAAGTGTCTCTTTTTCAGTTGCAACTGAGGACCCAGGTCTGGTAAAGTGACCCGGTCATTGTTACACACTAAGCAAATATTAGCAGCTCATACACGTAATCATCAATACCAAACATTCAGAAAGCTTTACGAGATACACCATTATACATTACTTTCACAAAATATTTTGGGTTCCTCTCCTGAACTAGTCTGTCAATCTAGAAATGTAACCAGCTCTGGTGGTTGTATTTCTATATTGCCATACTGTATATCTTAACTTATGTGTTCTTTCTTTTTACTGTTGTGTAGTGAGCCTATTTGAACCAGCACATTAGTAACCTCTGACTGGTTCAGATGTTCTGTAGGCCCTCTAGGTTAATCAGTTCTCTACAGTAGATAAACCTAATGCACAACTTACTTTGGAAGTCATTGCCTACCTCTTCCACTATAATTTCGTCACTGCTATGCAGTATTTAGGTATAGTCTTCAGAAACAGACTGCATACATTATTAGTTTGTTCAGTGCCTCCAATCCCAAATTTGAAACACCTCTTCTACAATTTGCATTAACAATATTATCACTTCTTTCTGAAAATACATATTTATGTAATTTCCATTTTTGTTATCAGGGAGAGTTTGACTGAGGTGTACAAAACCTCTTTACAGCGGATGCCCAGGGAAAATACTCCAATACATTGAGGTGCAAAACATGCATTTATATCATTACATGAAAGAGTTCCATTAACATTTAGGGATAGATATCTACATGGCATTTTACATTATTAATATCATTAAAAATAGTACTACAACATGTACTTTGACAGTTATTCCTGTAAGGAAAATATGCAGTATTCCCATCTTTAGTTTTTATAGATCACTGTATGGAGTTGTGCAGATTACTATTATTAAGTTTACAGAACACCAAATGTGTGATATCACACAGGTCTATACTCATCAGATTATGGTAGCAGAGTGGGGGTTAGCATTCAGAAATGATGAGGCTCATTTGTATAGTATAGTATAGAAAAAGGATAGCACAATTGTTGCGAAAGGTGCTATGTGCTTAGTGAAATGAACATGAGAGAAACAGAGTAGGGTGATCACAAAAGACAAAAGAAAGAAAAGGGATTAGATAGTGAGATAGAAGGTTTGGCTGGGGGCTAGTCAGTTCTTGGTTTGGGGATGACTGAAACCAGGATACAAGTGCAATTTTGTGAGCTTACTACCTTCTTATTGTCATCTTGGGGGGTTGGGGGATGATCAGTGTTTCAGAACATGGAGTTTGGTTTCTTGGTGGAGAGGGCTGGAAGCATGGAGGGGGTAGTTCTACAGTGGCATGAGTTGAGGTAGATGGTTTGTAGTTTTTTTTTTATTGCATTGGACGTTGCTTGAAGGGAGTTTCAGAGTTTGGCTATGTGGATGGAGTAGAAAGCATTACCATGGGACTTAGAGACTTTTAGTGACAAAAGCTATAAGTGTAGATTACCTCCCCTGGGAAACACTGATTATTTCTTATCAGCTTAATTACAGATCTCATTTTGATTGCTTAATCTCTGCCTCTCAGTTATTAAGTCATTGGAAGGTCTATTCTACAGTTACTGTTTTCTGTATGGAGCAGTTGCTATATAAATTTGATTTACAACAGGACCAGTGGTTCCCCAGCAAGATACTTCCTAAAGTCACGTCTCATTCCATTTCAAGCTGATTTGCATGAATAATACTTCATTTCACTACACGGTACAGTCTTTAGTAATGTTTTAGCAATATATCCGTCTTATTATTTATTAATTTAATTTCTGATACGGTGGGCTTGCTACTTGATCTTTTTTCCCCAAGACATTGTTTCAGTGGTAGAGTATAAAACAAATAATGATCAGGAGTCATTTAGAACATTTTGCAAAATATTTCAGTATTAATAAGATACCAAACAGGTATATAAATATACATATAGTTCTACATTAGTTTATATACATATTTACCTATTTCAAGTGGCAATTGTTACAATAGTTACAGTACTCTGTTAGTTAATAGTAAGTTAATGGATCTATGGTTTTACTGAATAGGAGTACTTTACCACAGTATAAGGCACTGTCCAGCTCCCTACTGATATATTGAGAAATGGATCCCCCCCCCCCCACACACACACACAGACATATATATATATATATATATATATATATATATATATATATATATATATATATATATATATATATATATATATATATATATATAGGTTAATAGGTTGGTGCTAGACTATCAGCCCTAGGGCCTGTACAACTCTAGCCATAACAATTCACTGGCTACAAACACACGTCATCAAACCATCGCAGCTATGAAGATCTTCCCAGGGTAAGTAACCTGTTGTGTGAGATGGTGAATTTCACCCTTTTCCCAACTGTAGTGTGATCTTGGAGTTGGTATATTTAGTTGGGGGGTGGGGGTGTGGCTTGGGTTTTCTTTCTTTTTGGGTAAGTGGTTACTTACCCTGGGAAGATCTTCATAGTTCTGATTCTTCGATGAAGCAGGCTCAATATTTTCAGCATTGACAAAACGGGGTTCGATATTATGGCACTTCAACAAAATAAAGTAAACCCATAGATATATATATATATATATATATATATATATATATATATATATATATATATATATATATATATATATATATATATATATATATATATACACACACACACACACACACACACACACACACACACACACACACACACACACACACACACACAAACTCCAAGAATGTTGTAGTATCTCGGAGAAAAATGGAATATACTGAGAAATTGAAATCTCAGCCTTAGTACATGTAAGACTAGATTGGTGGGTTTAAGTTTTTACATTTCAGGACTTGACAATCTAAATCCAGACATTTGGAATGATTTCCCACCATTCAAGTGGCAGCTGTAAGTGTTAATTTTTTTAGGCCTTTTAAAGATTTTGTTTAAATTGTGCTTAATTTGTCATTTTGCCAGTGTTGGCTGGCAAGTGCATCCTATTTGCATGAATTATTAGTTTTTGTTTTATCTGTCCTTTGTTAACTAGGTTAGTCCTCCTAGGTTAGTGAGCTCTTTTTGGGAGAGACCCTAGATGGTCTTTATACTACTAGGGGAAATTTGGTCAGGGCATTTGGAAACTTCCCCTACTCTCTTTTCTTTAATAACTTGGGTGAAAGGGAGGTTTTTGGAAAGCTAATGTGTCATAATTTTGAGATCTTAGTAAGTATGGTGATGTTTCTAATGTTTTTTTTTTTTTTTTGAGAGCAGGAAAATAATTATGTTATATTATCCTGAGTGTCTGGATGAAAACAATACTATGGAGCTGGCTATATTTGGTACACAGCTTTAGTAAGGATTATATAGTGATGCTCAAAACTTAGTGAGAAGTTAATATGTCTGTATTTATTATTAATTGCAATTTAGACTGTGTGTTTTGGGGAGGACATATTCTAGGTAGGGTATAAGCATAGTGCTTGCATGGGTACTTCTGGTGTGAGAGGTAATATACTTAGACATTGAATATATGGCTGTTAATTGTGAACTGATATTACTTGTGACTTATTCATGTGTAATTTGAAGGTCAATTTAGGATCTAGAGCAAGGACTAGATATGTATGGCTGTTTACTTGAATAATGAATTGTGCGATGAAAAAAATGTGTGCTTTTGCTTGGTGTGGCCCAAACAGCACTGAGGCAGTTTTGGGAGGTTAATGTTGGGAAATGTTTTTCTAAGTTAAAGACATAGTTGAGCAAAATAATTTTGTAGTACATATTGTATACCAGTAGCAATCTTGCCTGAATGATGAAGGATTAAATCATCAGCATAAGTGGTTATATTTTATGAGATGTGGAGGTTATTATGCTGTTAATGAAGGTGATGAAGATTGATAAAAAAATTAGACTAAGTGCCAGTTCTTGGCATAAACCTGAATTATAAGTGTCTTCTTCAGTTACTTCAGTACCAGATTGAATTTTAAAGGCTCCCTTAATTAGGCAGTTTTGGAATCATGATGTGGAGTTTTATCTGAAGCCCAAAGATTTATGCTTATTTATTAGTGGGGCATGGTTTAATTTTTGAAATATTTTACATCAAATAGCAGCAATCATTTTTTTGTTTCTCCACTGATGATACTATCTCTTACCATGGGGTTTACTACATGTGCTCACATGCTAGTAACTCATTACATACTTGCTCTCTGCAATTTGTTCTAAACAAAACAAATTCTCAAAATTAAATTAGCCTGATTTCCTGATTCAACTTAGCAGTCGCAACATACAACCCTATAAAAATGTATAGTTCTACAAGAACCCTAACTTTAAGCCAAAAATTCCCTCCCAGTTCCTGACCCAAGTCTTTGCTCCTTTACCCTAAAATTATATTCCCCTCTCCAACCCTAAAGTCACTGATTGCATCATAAATCTAAAATTCCAGTTCTCCTCCTTAAACCCAAATTCCCCTATCACTCCCTAAACCTAAAATACCCTTCCTGCTCCCTCCCCACAGCTGCCACACTTATCTCAATCAAACTCAAATAACGTCTTCTTGTAAGGTACAACAGCTGTTTGCCCAAACTCATATTCTAGTTAGAGCATCGTCAGCAGCAGCCTATATGAGCTACAAGATGCTTGAGTCCCTAACTTTGAGACAGTGGTTTTCTGGCACTTGGGACTTGAATGCTTGTAGTCCACCTGTTACTGTGTATATTGCTGTCTGTATGTTGAGCCCTGGATGGAAGGTTCACATAATAGACCATTTTTGTTGAAATGATATATTACTTTTCTGAGTTTTTTTAATAAATGTTAATCTGTCTGAGCTGTTAATTATAAATTCTTAGCTTCATTGAGATAACTGGTGACTTGCAAACACAGACCTGTGTTTTGTTTTTCAGTCATTAGGAGTATCTTTCTTTGTGATGTTCATCTTAGGGTTGTGCTACTGTTATATGCAAACCAGGAAAATCTTGTCAGGGGATGGGATGAGGCTATCTATTATTTTTTTTTACTTTCTATCACTTGCTTGAATTAGTGCTTTTGTTTAACTATGACCTGAAATCCTGAGGAATTGTTATGTCTGCTAGTTGGCACCAGAGAAAACTGATGTACCACAGGTTGCTTGGAACACTTCTAGAACATCATTTGTCCCAAGATCTTTGACTTGCACATTATTTATTAGAGGTACCTTCTTTTATTACTTTAGCTGTGTTCTTTCACAGTAAACTGCATCCATGCACTCATGCAGATCAGGATCCATTTCCAGTTAGAAGTAGCAATTTTAAATGAATTATTAAATAATAATATTAAGTGAAATGAAGCAAAATCAAAGGCTATCAATGTAAACATGTAGGGCCTCTGAATGAAAATGCTATCCATGTGCTACTTAAAATATTGTCAATAAGCCATCCTCAACATTAATAAACAGTTGAATAATCTAGCAAACACATTTAAAACTAAGGAGGCAAAGTTCCTTCTTATAACCAGACACCAGCATTAAATATAAAAAGAAGTTATGTACTCACCATAACGTTCCATGTTTGTTGTCCATCTCGCCGTTCATTCTTACAATGATGGGTTCGGAGCCAATTCTCGGCTCCGACTCGACCAAATACATAGCTGAAAGACTCAAACTTGGCTTGTGGCAAGTAGGTATCCCACAATGCAGTGGTGTAATTCCCCAGATCTTGTTTGCTGCTACTACTGAATGAAATGTAAAACTATATACATATATATATATATATATATATATATATATATATATATATATATATATATATACAGATACATAGTATCCCCAATAGAAGGAGAAACAAACTGAAACAAAGAAATCCTGAAGGTAGTAAAAACATCCATCAGGTCCACAAGGAGTCTTTGGCAGGGGGAAGGAGGGAGGGTTCATAAGAAAGAACAGCTAGATGGACAACAAACATGGAATGTTATGGTGAGTACATAACTTCTTTATGTTATGTTGTCCTATCTCGCCTTCATTCTTATAATGATGGGACAGTGTCCCTAGCACCTTTTCCCTGGGTGACTCACGAGAGTACATCTTTAAGCTCAGTGGAACCAAATGAGGCCCTGTCCCTGGAGGCCAAATCCACTTTGAAATGTGTGATAAAAGTAAGAGGAGTGGTCCAAGTAGTTGCTGCACAAACATTATCTATAGGAATTCTGGCTTGAAAAGCAGAAGACATAGCCATTGCTCTAGTGGAATGAGCCCTCACTTTGAATGATAAAGCTGTGTTATTTGAGGTATAGATGAACATAATGCAGTTTGAGAGCCAGTTGGAAAGAGTAGTTTTAGAAACTGAGCTACCCTTTTTTGCATCAGAGAAGGATACGAATAACTGGTCAGATTTTCTAAAAACTTTGGTCCTATGCAAATAGAATCTGAGTTGTCTATGCATGTCTAGTTGATGAAATTTGTATTCTGCCTTGTCGCTGTGATTAGGAAAGAACACTGGAAGCTTAATAGATTGATTTATGTTAGTGGAAGAAGAGACTTTGGGTAAAAATGATGGATTAGTTTGCAAGGATACCCTATCATTATGAAATATCAAATATGGTGATTTGATAGAAAGAGCTTGTAACTCTGATACTCTTCTAGCAGATTATAACCACCAGAAAAATGGTCTTCCAGGAAAGGAACTTGAGGTCTGAAGATGATGAGGACTCAAAAGGTGGTAACGTCAGGTGAGACAAAACAAAGTTTAAATCCCAAGGAGAAAGGGGTTCCTTAAAGGGAGGTCTTAATAAGGAGGCAACTTTCAAGAATGCTCTACACAACCTGTTTGACATTAAGTTCGAAATAGAATCACCAATGTGGAAATTTCCGATTGCAGCAAGCTGTACTCTGATCGTTGCTGCAGCTGAACCTTGTTGAAAGAGTTCCACCAAAAATTCCAAAATAGAATGGATGGGTGCAGAAAAAGAGTAAATGTTCCTGTTTTGAGCCCAAAGGGAAAACCCTTTCCAGTTGCTAATACAGTTTTCTAGTGGAAACTTTATGAGAGGACATTAAGATATGTTTAACTGTAGGCGTGAAATTCTGAAGCCTGACTAAATTGGGAAGTAGAGCAGCCAAGATGTCAATTTTAGGGTGTGGAGAGAAGGATGAAGTGCACTTGACATATGTGTCAGCAGGTCTGGAACTGGGTTCAGAGTCCAAGGCTTCTCCTGAAGATGAGGTCAAAGGAAGGGTAACCAAACTTGATGAGGCCAGTAAGGAGCAATGAGAATTATTCTGCTTCCCAAGGACTGTGCTTTCTGAATGACTCTGGGTATGAGGGAAAATGGAGGAAAGGCATACAGAAGTCCTGAGGGCCAATTGTGAGCAAGTGCATTTCTGGGTGTCTCCCCTGGAGGGGTGATTAGGGCAAAGTAGTTGCTGCACCTGGCATTCATGGGAGTGGCAAAAAGATCACAGCAGGCAGACCCCATGTTTGGAAAATCATTTCCACTACATTCTGATTGAGACCACTCATGAGGCATTAAAATTGCCCTGCTCAGCTTGTCTGCTATCATGTTGGACTTCCCTGGAATGTGCATTGCTATTAGAAAGTGCTGGGAATAAACTGCCCATTGCCACACTCTTAGGGCCTCCCACCAAAGAGGGTAAGATCTGGTTCCCCCCTGCTTGTTTATGTACCAAACCACATACATATTGTCTGACTGAATTGCAATAGTCCCTAGAGGGAGAGAGTCTTGAAGTGCTTGCAACACAAGAAGCACTGCTGTCATCTCTAAAACATTTATATGCAAGTGAGCCTCATGTTCTGCCATGTACCTTGGACTTTTCTTCCCAGATAATGCCCCCCCACCCTATCTGGGAAGCGTCTGAGGTCACTGTAGCTATGGGTTGTTGTGGAACAAAGGGTCTCTCTATGGTCACATGGCTGGAGTGTATCCACCATCGTCGTTTTTGCATGATTCCACTGTCCTGCTCGGGTAAGACATAGGAAGCTCTTAAAGTGACCATTGGGAGAACAACAGCCATTGAAGGATCCTCATGTGCATTCTGGCAAGAGGAGCCAGAGTTATCGTGGAAGCCATTGTCCCTAGTAATCTTAGAATTATCTTTGCTTTCACCTACGTCTGGGGAAGAAGATAAAGTATCTGTTGTCTGAGTGCTACAACTCTTTCTGTTAGAAGATGCGCTACCATAGAAGCAGTGTCTAGATCTGTGCCTATAAATGTAATATGTTGACAAGGCAACAAGGCAGATTTTTGAAACTTTACTGTAATACCCAATTGAATGCAAACATCCAATGTTAGATCCCTGGCTTGTTGAAGTAGATGCTTGAGGGTGGCAGAGGTCATCTAGATAGGGAAACACTCGGAATCCTAGATGTCTCAGGTGAGCCGTGACTACTGCCATGGATTTAGTGAACACTCTGGGGAATGAAATGTAATATCCTCTGGATATTATTTTTAGTACCCATTTGACTGTTGTAATTGTTTGCCAGCCTTCTGGGTACATGGATAAACATCCCCGACTGCCTCCAGAGTAGAACAGTCGGGCTTCCTTTCAGGAGCACTGATAAGGGCATCTGCAAAAGGAATCATGGTCACCCTGGTTCTGCAGGCCCCCTCTGTCTCTGGGGTGGCGTCTACCATTGTTACCTCCCCCTCTGCCCCTGGGGAAGGAATCACCCCATGCATCCTGGAAAACTCTCTGGGATCTTTTGAACCACATCTTCCCATGGGTCTGGCCTTTAGGATAAGGTCTTGAAGGTACAGAAAAATGTACTCCAATGGCAGAAAGAGTTTTTTCTTCCTGCTCACATTGGGTGAGAGTGTCTTTTACTTTGTGTCCAAAGAGTGAGGAACCATCAAAAGGGGCGTTAGTAAAAGTAAACTTAAAGAGCTCCACAAAATTGCACAAGCACATCCAGGAGTGTCTCTTTAGGGGAAACTCCAAAACCCGCTGCCCTGCTTGCTCCATCAGCTGCGTAGGATATCAGCCTTATGGAGGAGTTGATGATGGAATTCAATGTGGACAGCTTTGAGGACGCCTTCTCATTCACCCCCACAGCTAATGGACCTTGCAGAGTATCTCCTAGCTCTTTCAGGAAATCTCTTTGCAGCCTTGTAAAGTGAGATAGGTAGTTCAGCGATCGGAGTGAAAAAGTCACTGTCAAAAAGACATGCTTCTCGTATCTGTCCATCGTTCGAGAGTCTTTATTCGGAGGATGAACAGATGAGGATGTCTCTAAAAGTTCCATCTTGGTGGCTGCTGCCACCACCATAGAATCTATAGGAACCCCTTTAGTGACAAAATCCTTTCTCGAAGGAGCTGACAAGAACTTGTTGGGCCTTCAAGGGACTGGTTCCATAGTGTCAGGTGACTCCCATGCCTTTCGACTAACCAGGTCCATTAGTTCATTGAAAGGCGAAGACACCCAGGAGGCTTTAAGTTGAGACCCAAAAGTCTTCAGGCACACTGACTCCTCCTAAGAAGGGGTGGTGGCCTGCCAGCCACTTCTTTGCTTCAGGATCTCTACAATATCTGCAAATGAGATATTATCAGAGGATGACCATGGGGACCCTTCTGGCTCCTCATGGTTAGTGTTTGAAGTGACGGCCTCATCTGGAGAGTCTGCGTGCTTACTCTTGCAAGTTCTGTAATGAGGTGACTCCTCAGAAAGATATTCTGGGGAAGCCTCGGAGGGGAAGGGTTTGCCCAATGGGGAATCCTGAGGCTCTGGATCTCTGCGGTCCTTTGGAATGGGTGGTGCCGAGACAGTAGCCGGTGCCTTAGGGGGATGAGTGCTAGTATCCTTCTGTGGTGCTGTATGGGTAGACAATACACTCTTCATCAGCTCAAAGGTGGATCCCACTGGCTCTGAAGGCTCTCTCAGCTCTGAGGAGATGGAGGAAGGCACCAGAACCAGTGAGATTGAACCCTAGGCTGATGTAGGAGCTGAGCTAACCCAGGCCAATGCTCCGAGGGATAGGCTTGGCACCGAAGATGATCATTCCCAAGAATCCCCCCTGGGGCTGACCGGGGAACCTCAGCTCCCAGATTGTCTGGACGGCACAGAGAGAGTTAGAGCAGAAGTCAGCTCCGTGAACACCGAAGGGGGTCTCAGAATTGATGGATCCACAGTAAGTCGTACCAAGCACTCTGGCTCTCAACGTCCAGCTTGGCTCAGAGGATGAACAACAGTGGGTACAATTGGTACAATAGACTCAGAGACCAAATGGGTCGGAGCCGAAAATAATTTAGTTAGTGCCGGCGACTTCAAGAGTCTGCGCACCACCCGTTCCACGTCATCATCAGATAAACTCCTGGTGGATCTGGAGGATAGGGATGGAGTGCAATACCTGTGCAGAATGGGAGATCTCAATGTCAGAGAAACCAGTGAAATATCCATGGGCCAGCTCTGAGAAGAGGTATCATATGGCTCTGAAGACTTTGGTACTGAAGAACCAGGCTTGTCAATAAGTATAACCTCCGATGGCTCTGAGGACTGTGGAGCTGAGGAGGTAGTGGCCTTAGAAATTTTTGGTGACTTGACTGGCGGCTCCAACTTAGCCAGTGATGCAGGTGATTGTCTCTTTTGGGATCTTTCCTTTTTGGGAGAAGGAGAAGAAGAAGAGGAAGAAGAACTGTGGATAGCTTCCTCAAAAGTTGGCTTTAAGAGTCTTTTAAGGATCAGTTAGTTTCTCCTTTCTTGTAGAACCCTTGCACTGAAAGAATAACGAAACATACAGTCCTCTTTTAGATGAATTGCTCCAAGGCAATACACACATATTACATGTCCGTCTGTGATAGACATTTTTGTGAATACTTCTGGCATTTTTAAAAGCCCGAAGGCTTATGTTCCCTCTCTTTTGAGTCTTTAGACATGATAAAGATAGACCACAATAAAGCAACAAGAAAATTTTAACTACTGAACTACTAAAGCTAAAGTGAGTAGTAAACCATGGGAAACCCGAAGGAGAGAGACAAGGGAGTAAAATAGGGCCTCTAACTCAAACGGCTCTATTTCCCAGACAAAACAACACACTAACTACAAGTCCTCTAACTTAAATGGGTGAAGAGCTATCTAACTTAAACGTACTACTAATTAACTACGACAGACACAACAACCACTACAAGGGATACAGTAAGGCCTACGAAATGAAGGCCAAAAGCAGCACCAAGGGATAAAACTATAACTATATCTATTTAACTATTTAACTACAATGCAAGAAAAGGCACAAGCATTTAGGTATAACTAAATACTAAGCTATCTACTATAAAATAGAACAGTATTACAGGAAATATAAAGAACATTTGTCACAACTTAGCCATGGCCAAGATGAGTGCATACAACCTTGTAAAGCGGCAAATAAGATCCGGGGAATTACACCACTGTATTGTGGAATACCTACTTGCCACGAGCCAAGTTTGAGTCTTTCTACTATGTATTCGATCAAGTTAGAGCTCAGAATCAGCTCCGAACTCATCATTGTAAGAATGAAGGTGAGAGAGGACAACATAACACTTAATAATATACAGCAAGCAAAAAAGGAAAAAAAATTAACTTGTCAAAAGCTATTGAGAAGACCACTGGATAAACTGAATATCACCATACATTATTAATTAAAAAATATATGTAAAGAGTCTAAATAATATAATTACTGACAAATGTTAAGTTAAAAAAAGGTTAATAACCTTTGAAAATGCAACAATAGCATTGGCTTACATAACCACTGTGGAAGAAGGTTCCAAATGTAATGGGCCTGATGGCTCAAGTCCCTGGTTCCAGAGGTTTCTAGTAATCCCTAGAAACCAGCAGATGTCACATACTGGAGGAGTAAATGGATATAGTCAGAATATATGGAATCTAAAGCTGGTTAAGGTAAGGTGTATGCAGATAATGCAATGCTAAGCAGACTAGAAGTAAGTCTTTAATACAAAGTTTGACAGCCAGCCAGTTTGGAGTCTGCAGAACAGGGGTGATATGATGGCAATGTGAAATGTCTAAAAGTACCTATGCAGTGGAGTGCTGAACTAAGTATTTATGATGGCTATCTGGGAGCCCCTTGTGTGGGGAATTTCATTTGTGCAGCCACGATGCTATCAAACCATGAGCAAGCATTGAGAAGTCACTTGAAGGAAAGAGATGCTTAGTACAAGAATTATTTTGAAGATGGATGTTGTGACGCCTGTGCCCTGGCTCAGCAATCAAGGAACCTCAATCCTCACCACTAACACCAGAGCGGGTGTCTCATATATGAGGAAAGGATAACAAATACACACAGTAAAGTGTAATTTCCCTTAAGTGCACACAGATAGCACAGTCAGTCTGGGGCTGGTCACTCCCTTGCTCCCCAGGTCCCCAGTAAGACTCCCCACTGGCACAGCTATAGGGTCCAGATCTCAGCCTAATGGGCAAGCTAAAACCTCTAGCACCCTCTCTGTCCAACCAGTGCTTCATGTCCCTGCCCAAGTAGCTGACATACACACACACATATGCACTTTGAGATAAGAGTTTATACAACCACACAGACACTCCTGGGAAAGGCTGGCACAGGTTCTCCAGCTGTGCCCCTTTTCTCCCAGACTATATGGTGGTATCAGCTGCCACCACCCACTAATAATTATCAGCTACTCAAAGGCCCTTAAAAGGGTGTCCAATTATTACTGTGCAATATTATTATCCAATTGGTTGATGCGACTAAACAGTCAAAGCTTATTAAAGTGGCTTTGTACAATTTTACCAAAGGCATGCAAGTACTCTTAAGAGCTTAAATTATCTCTACACAAACCAACCACAGTTAAAAGGTTTTAAAGTATTTAATAATGAATAATTAAAATTGTAAGACAATACTTTCTACTACACCGACAGTGCTAGTCAAGAGTTCGGAGATCACACAGAAATACTTAAAATAAATCAGTAGTACAGTTCTGACATCACAGAAAAAAACACTTAGTCTAATCTTTATAGTCCTTGCTATTTCTGCAAGACAACACACTTCTAAGATAACTTACTTAAGACAACAGACTGTGCTGATGAGTTGGATGAACAAGACAAAAATGCTTAATACCTTCTGATTCTCTATGTTTAAATTGCTATTGCAGTTCTGATAAACATTACATCATCTTTTACACTTTCTAGGTGTTCCCAGGCTACACATTAACTACATTTACATTCTTAACAGATTCCTATTTTTATCTTGCAGCTGGTCAGGAACAGAGCAATAAAAATACATTTGCGTGTTTAAATCTAGCAATTTAACTCTTGGTTGAAACAATAGAAAGAATTTCTTCATCTAGACTTTTCGGCACTACTGTCACTTCAAAGGGTCACCACATGCTTTACTTTGGTCAGTAGAGGGCACTGTTGTCACATTTATTTCCAGTTCCACATGTAACAGTATTTCTTTACATTTAAGATGGCAAGCTTGTAGTTTACATTCATATTTACATATGATAGAATTATCTGCACAATTCTATCTGGTTAGGCTGGCAGCCTTCACCCTTCTCTACCAGTCTTCACAGATGTAAGAAGACTTCACAGCAGTTGACACATGGTCTCCAAGTGAAATCTGTCATCAAATATCACACCAAGATTTCTCACTTTCCTCATGAAATCCAGCCAATCATCAGTGTAAATTACAGTGGGTCAAGAGATGGACAGATTAATTCAGGGTGCCATTAATGACCATGGAAATTGCATAGATGTCAGCATTCTCCAGGGTGAGGAGAGCTTTCAGGGAGATAAATTTCTTGGTTAGACACCTGGCATTGAGCAGGAATACCTTTAGATCTTCTTGGTTTGGTTTGGATTTGTTATTTGGTTGGAAAGTTTATCAGGTTGGCAATGTCTAAAAAGGGACTATCGGTGGACACATTTTTAGCTAATATTCAAAAGCCTAAAAGGGACAGATGCAAGATATTCCTAGAAAAGCAGCATGGTCTGTCAACCATATCCTCCCAGGCCGACAAATATTGTACTCCCTTGGAATGACACCAAAAGCTAAGCCATTTATTAAAGGTAATTATCTTCTGTTCATATTGTGGCATCATCCTTGGAGAAGGTAGAATACTGCTCAGTGCTAGGCTAATACTGGCTAAGAGCCCATGCTCTGAGAGCTCCATTATGTCTCTCTTCATGTAGCCCATGGAGGTATGTCACAGGCTGTTTACACCCACATGGACTATGACTGAGTCATGCTGGTACTTATGGTTCAACGACTTGAGTGAGTGTGTGATCTGGCAGATCCTGGCTCATGATACATAAACTGACTGTGACTCTCTGCTTACTCAACCTGGTGAGTGGGATATCTATGTATCTCACAATGGAGTCTCCTATGACCAAAAAAAAAAACTGGTTGTGTTTTGGTTTGCCTTATGGGCTTAGAAGTTCAGATGCCATGAGATCTAGCTGTATGTGTTGTGATGGGTGTTGTTTTGGTAGAATGTTTTAGAGCTTGTTAAGGATACCTATATTTAAGTGCAACATCTGGAAGACCTTTGGGATTTAAGAAAATTGCAAGTAAGATCTTCAGCATATATGGATCTATGTGTCTGGTCCATACTACATTTGGTGCATGTAGTGTGTGTGTTTCTGACAACCTGTTTGGTATTATAACTGCTTGTATGTGAGAGCCTTGCCTCCAGTGACATTCTGTAACTACGTATCTCACATACCATATCAGTTTGTTTATGAATTAAGAGGTTATCAATAAACATGAGACAATTGCTACACTGCCTTGGGATGCCCATATCCACAAAACTGGTTGCATAAACAGTAGAAATGTGCATATCCATGCTTACAGATTCTTGTTACATGATCTACAAGGGAATAGTACAAGAGAGGTTTTCAGCTGGCTAGCTGGGGTAAGAATCAAGGCTAAGATTAAACTCATGGGCTAGTGCCCCTCAACATGCAAACTAGTTGCTCACTGCACAACTAAGTTATAGGAAGATTTAATTTTCAAGTTTCTGTCAAGACAGGGCACTACTAACTGCTGCTGCATGATGGCAAGCCTCACTCAAATGTGACACTTTTATACATGCTCAGAAAACCAGGAAACAAGCAAAATAGCCCTCTGTCCAATCACGATAGGAACACTTTAAGACTTCCTCAGTAATTTTCAGCAGAGAATGAGACCAGGCTACTTTCCACTGCCATTGGGAGGCAGACCCACCTTTTCCAACTTTAAATCACTGAAAGAGCCTTGAAGTGCAGTAAATAATCAGCTTTCAAAGGATCCCAAGCATGCAAAATAAAAGGTTCATGCTGACTTTACAATATACAAAAACTATGGTGAAGTAGTTCAGAGACAAGGAAATACATCTCTTATATAACAGATATGATAAGTGATGGAAGTAAAAAAAAAAAGTGTGCTTTACAGGCCCAGACCACATCCCTGATGACTTCTTACACAAAATCAAGGAAATCCTAACTAAACCCCTATTGGTCATGTTCCATAAAATGCTAATGTGTAGACACGTCCTTAGCTGCTTTTGTATGAAAAGTGCTGACAGCATGGATGGTTCTCTCACTATTACTTCACCACAGAACAATAACATTTCAGTAGTCAGCACACTACTACCTTGGAAATCATCATTATGGTAACAGCATAGTTTACAAACAAATACCATTTTCTGTTTGCATGGTTGAACAAGAGCAATTCAGAAAAGGAATCAGGAATCAAGTTTTAATCAGGTGAGAAAGTACCAGTAAATATTTCCAGTGTTCAGGGATTTATTTGTTTACAATTTAAACTATATTATCCCTGCTGCTGTACCTTCCTGCTTGCCAACATCATAACTTGCTTGTGATAATCCCTACACATACCTCATACTATCAAGCAGTTACTTCATTCAGCAGTTTATTCTCAACAGGAAGTTGCCAGCATAGGTTCAATTCCCCATAACTTAAGTTTAATATTTGGAACTCAAATCTCACTCTAAGCTTTATCTACCTGACTTAGTTATGAATTTCTGCATTCCTTCAAAAGTCATCTCTCCAAAAAAGATATGCTTGTACAGATATCTGTCATGGTGAGACATAGAGTGCAAGAAGAATACACTTTACTTCTGACTTCAGTCAATCATGTTTGTTGCACCCAACAACAGTGAAGGATGAACACACCCAGTTTACAGTTTCACTGTAAAGTGTGCAGAGCAGCTTTGACACCCATCCATCTGGTTTGCTTATACATAGGTTCATATGTACGTCCTAGATTAGCTGCCCTTACAGGCCATTTTAAGCCTAGCTAATATCCCTTTTTCTGCTTGGAGTACCCTATAACATTTGGTTAGAGATTCGTCTTAACCATCCCATGGTCAATAATTATATATTACCCCTAATGAGAATAACTGAGATCATACCATAGATAATTTGAGGGGGCCCATAAATGGGATAAATCATTTAAGAGCTGCCTCTGTCCATTAATAGTACAGGGGGCAGTGCTGGGGTAAATTTTATGTTTCCTATCCATAGATCCAAGTTGCTCTTGAATATGGACAAGGATGAACTTTGTTTATGTGGATGCAGAATCTGTTCCATAGCAGCAGTATCCTCTGTGAGGTATACCTGCTCCTTGAAACCATCTGTTGATGTTGCAGAAGATGTTTGGTTCCCAAGACTGAGTATTTCTGATGCTGTTGGACTTGCTGATGTGCAGTAAATCCATCAGTATTGCATCAGAGGATGCCTTGTATGCCAGACATAGGTCACCTCTTAGCAGTTTGTAGAATATTGAGTATAGTGAAAGGGCTTAGAACCTGTCCTTGCTGGACATATTGCTGAGGTCTTGTATCCTTTTAGTAAGGTATCTCTGTGGGCATTCCAGTTGCTGCATGTGTCTGGACAGATACATGACAAAGTGGCATCATATTCAATGACTGGCCTAATGAAGGTTGACTAAAGGAGGACAATGAGCCAATGAGCTGTGCAATACAGCAGGACTTTCTTACAACAACGGATACATGTTGGTCAAACGTTAGGTCACCGGCCACATAAGTTCCCAAATCTCAACAACTGGAATAGGGGCAGTTTGTCAATGTGGTAGTTCCCTGGGGTAGATGATCTTCCCAAAGGATACAGTAATGGATTTTTGGCATTTAGTTTCAGTCTATGATTTTTGGCATCAGTTATTTATTTGGGATAGTCTTTACTGCAGGATGGATAAGTTTTTTGGGGATTCAGTGACTACTCCTAGCTTGCAGTCATCTGCAAACTTAGTCAGCCACAGCCTTTTGGTACTGGTTTTTACTTCAGAAAAGTAGATATCAATTGAGAGGGGGTCCCATCACAAAATCCTTATGGACTCCACTGGTGACTGGTCTCTTTGTGGAGGTAAGTTCCCCTATTTTTATTTCCTGCATCTTATCTGTGACCCTGTTGGCAATCCAATAGGTCACATAGGGGTGTGTATTTCCAGTATATTTAGCTTGTCTACTATGCCTGAGAGGGGAATTGTGTCAAAAGCTTTGACCAGCTTGAGGTATGCAGTGTGTACCATTTTGCTTTCATCCATTGCTTTATTACTATATATTTATATGCATACTTCAAAGAGAAGAAGGAGAGAGAGAATTATTAAACAATCCTTTTAAAGACTCCTTTTAAAGACTCCTCTAAGCTCTGTTTGGAGGTCTAACAACAGTCAGTATAGCAACAAGAAACAAACAGAAAGAAAAAAAAAAAACAAAAATACGAACACTACTCAGTTTTTACCACAGTGCTGATTTCTTATATTTCTACTCTGAATGTCTTTATCAGTGAGTTTGTTTCTGCATACTTCTGTTTTAATCAAATTCCAGAATACATGTTTTCATATAAGAAACATATTACAACATCACAGCTATTAATTTTCCACTTACATTCCATTCATTCGTCCTAACTTATAAGGGATGTCCCTCATTTTTCTTCAGAATTTCGAACTGTCACTAATAACATTTATGTTTTTATTTTGTCAGAATCATAAGTGAGAGTTAAAGTCATTTTACATTTCCAGACATGTCTGTTAAAGATGAGTTATTATTCAGAAAATGAATCTCAACACAAATTCTCTTGTGCTACCAGAATTATAAATGAATAACAGCAATAGTTAAAAATGTGTCTCTTATTTAATGCTTTAGCCCTTACTGTATTTTTATTTTCTCCCTGATTGTACAGAAACAAAGTTCTAGGTTATGGGAAAACAAGACAATGCTTTTTTTTAATTAATTTCTTCCATATTATGAACGATTTGTCTTCCAATAGTTCATAAAAAAAGCCTTTCAACACTCTTAAGAACTGTTTTATAACTGCTCCTAAAGGACTGTTGTTGTCATTTTCAAGGAACAATAATGTCCTCCAGGATAGAAATTACAGGGAAATAAAAGACCATTCACATGTGTTTAGGTCCTCACCTTGCATAGAATCTCTGAGTTGTCCATTATTTTCGCTACAACATCAACCTCCATAGACATTATTGCTTACATATACACCATAATAAAAAGAAGGTGCATTTAGGAATACTAAAATTTTGAGTATTATGTTAATGGTCCCATTATACACAGCTCTTATAAGCAGCAAATAGCAGACAAATGCAAAAAATGCAAAACCAATTGTATTCAGTTCCAGTATGTATAGTGCATAACACTATATGTGCATTCTCTAGAACAGCACTTTTGTATATAGTCATAACATAATACCTCATTATTAATGCATTGCTGACAAAGTACTATAAACACACTTCTACAAAATGATGTGTACTTCTAAGACATGCACAATATAACAGTGTTGTTCAAAACGTAATAATAAATTTACCAGACAATCCTGACAGCTTTGTATTTCCATGATTGTGATACTGAGACTGTAGTTGCAGGAGGGCTTCTTTACTCACCGCTTCAGGATTAATGAGTCTCAGTATACCTTGTATTACTTAGAAGCTTCATCTGCACTAAGTGATCTGTCATATCAGTACCTTTGTTACATGCAGCCTTACCTTTCTGAGTAGTTACATGCAGCATACTCTTATGGAGTGTGCAGCATATTGCAGCTGGCAGCAGACAGTCTGTGAGAGGTAGGCTACACCTCATGTCTACATCAGTGATGGAGCATTACTTGAAGTGCATTCCTTGTCCATAGAGGTATATACATGTATTGCAAATGTCAAAGGGGTACCATTGTTATTCTCAGAGACTGCCGGATTAGAGCAGATGAAAACTTTGCAGAGGACAGATGCAATGGCTACTGTACCATGGTGTCTGGATGGTTTTCATGACTCTCTCTGAGATAAGCAGGAGATGCTAATCATGGCATCCCTTTATTCTAAACCCCTTACACTTTGTCCACTCAAACAATCCACTGTTTCTAATACCTTCAAAGAAATGCCCACTCATTCCTCCATCTGTAGGCCATGATATCTAGGCCCAGCAAGAGTACTGGCCAACAACAGGCTGGTCTCAACAGGCACACTTGGCTCAGAGCAGAGAGCCATGTCCACCCCTGATTATGAGAGAACCCTATAGCCAATATGTTCACAGATCAGACTGGGCACACCAGATCCACCTTTCCTACTGAGATTTGAGATAGGTAGTAAGTAACAGGTCAGACTTGCAGTTTCCATGGATTCCCATCCTTCTCTGCCCCCCCATAACAGGCATTGGAGCTATGAATCATGCTCAGTAGGGACACCTGCACACCACAGAGCAAGCTATTCTCAATATGCATGACACAGTACAACAGTGCTGGCATCACTGGGGTCTTACAGAGGGTGACCTACCCCATAATCCTGTAGCTGTCACCAGTGCAGAGATCAAAGTCTACCTCATTCCCCCAGGATTGGTAAACAAGCTTTGGATGTTCACTCCCATCCTCCAACAACTGGTTCCTACAGCACTTATGCTACTAGTCCAGCACAGGTCAGCTTGGTTGCAGACAAAACTTCATCCCTATGCACCATGGAGATGTGGCAATCATGGTGCTCTCAATATGGTGATATGAAGTCTGCCTCTTTTACCAGTGGAAGGGATTTTTTCATTTCATAGTCACTTCTGAGGGTCTGACATTTGACAGTGAATGGATATCTACCATATTGGAGTCCAGGCACATCATCACTGCAGCCTTATGCATTGGAAGGAATGGGTCATGAAGGGATCACCGCTAGGTTTTAATAAGTATTACTACTATACTGGTACATATATTTATATAGTTACCCGGCATTATATGGCCTGATGCTGAATGTGGGCATGTTTTATCCATTATGCAGAGCCTTACATGTGTCTTACTATATAGTGTATGACTCTTAACGTTCAATGTAAGCTGTAATGAAATATACAGTACAATGTTTGATTTTTGTACTTGTAAGTTTACAGTGTGGAATAACTATTTGTGAGATGAGTGTTTCTATACAACTGCTTCTTTGAAGTGGGCATTTCACAGGCAAATTAGCTGCATGTCTTATGGAATATTTGGCTTTATAAGTATAGTTTATTTTTCTGCCCCACAAGTAACTCATAACAGTTTTCCATGCATGTTTTTGATTGATGCATATGGCATGTATCTGATTCTGTATGCAATATGTCAGCAGAGCATTTGGAAGCAGGACTCTGAACATATCCTAAATATGCATATTTATGAATGCTGCTAGTCAGGACGGTCTGCCTGAGTTGTAACAGACCCTTTTCAGAATAGATCTAGGAAAAAAAAGCTCCACACAATGCATTTCATTAAAGTGGTTAATGCAAACTATTAAACAATTATTTAATTTAACAATGTGTGTACAATGAACACATAGAAAATAGTAACATGGAACTATAAAAAAGGAAAAGAAAGATTAATGTGGACAGATGTAGGAAAGAAAAGTTATTTGCAATAAAACAGAATAAATAAAAATTTTAGCGAATGGTTTTGGAATTAAAATGTATGTTTGGAAGATTAGTGACTGATAAAGAAAGTATTTAGAAGATAAGGAGGAAAGAAATAGTATAGTTCAGAGGTCTGAAATGATTAGTATTGTAATCTGCTGATGAAAAATATAGATGAACATTGTTGATGGAGTAGAAAGTAACAGGTTTGGACACTGAAACTATGTTTTACATACCTTATAGTTTCAATTTTGCATGACTTTTTAGCTGAGTTGAAAAATATGAGCCATAATGTTATGGCAGCCTCGGTTCAGTGCTCTCTAGTATTCTGTCTGTTTTTGTTTATTTGTCCCGTTGTTTGGGGTTCAGCTGTAATCAAGTACACCCGTGAAGAATTATTGAATATTGATCAGTTCACTTCATGCGATTCGATACCAGATTTTTCACAATTAAAACTTTTCTGGATATCTTACTTAGCTGGTGGAGCAGCAGTTGTCTTCAGCAGATGTCGACACAGGTATCATAAAAGGGGAAGTGAGCTGGTGCGCTTCAACAGCGAAGCTCCACTCTCTAGACAATAAAATGGATGAACTGTTACTCCTCAATAGACCTCACAAGAACTTTTCACTTTCATCTGCTCTGTGCTTCACGAAAACCTGGCTAAATGAAATCAATCCGAGCTCTGCATTATTCCTGCCCATTCTTCAACTTTATAGAGCAGAGTGTGCATCACAGACATCAGGGAAAAGAAAGAGAGGTGGAATCTGCTTTTATATCAATGAAGGTTGGTGTACTGATGTCATGGTGTTAAGTAAAATGTGCTGCCCTGATTTAGAAATAAATGTTGTTAATTGTAGGCCTTTTTATTCACAGTAGGAGTTTTCTTCATTTATACTAGGTAATGTTTACATTCCACCTCAAACCTTTTTGAGTGCAGTGTTACAAAAGCTGCCTGATCAGATAATGAGTGCGAAGCAAAATTATCTGAACTCCCTTCTGATTATTCTAGCGGATTTTAATAAGGCAAATCTCAGCTATGAACTTTTCAAATTTATACAGCACATATAGTGCCATACCAGAGACAAAAATACTCTGGATCACTGTTATACAATGTTTTTTTTCTGTTGACCCTCAGTTTACAGTGAAATCTTTTGTCTAGAGGCCTATCTGTTTTCTTTGTGGGAGAAAAAAAAAATGTTTCCTGCCTTTCCTGGAACTAGTGTAGTCCAGATACAGATTTGCTGTATCCGGGACTGTTTGTAAGCTTCTGAGCAGTACCAAAAAGTCGGCTCTTCAATTTTTCCCTTAGATCTGCTAGCTCTCTCCTCCCCTGCACTTTTACTAGCTTATTAGTCTACCACTTTACCAGACTTCTTGTAGCAATTATTGTAGAACACAAAAGTGCTACCAGCACTAAACATTCTACAAGGAGACAGCTCCAGTACTTATTATTAATGCCCACCCCTCTAGGCATGTCTAAAGGTCAGTTCCCAGTGCTTTCTCTTATTAACCTGGTGAGACCTGAGACTGCCTCATGTCCACTGACAACCCTCACCTCTTACATCCCAGCACTCAGACTTATGAGAGATGCACTTATATATCCAAGTTGGAAGCCACGCACTCTCCAGCCAAGACCGGAATAGCTGGTCAAGAGGAGAAGGTCAGCACTTGCACCACACCACATGGAACACATAGCCCTCCAGAACACACACCGGCACTACTTTCATATAAAAACATAAACCACACACCCACCTTTGTGGAGGCTCTCAATAAAAATCTACCCAAACAGCAGAGACCTCCAAGGCAGAAATGCACTCGACCACCACAACACAACACTAAGCATGAGACACATAACTTTTCTAAACAGTGTTCCATTCAACCAAAGCCTCTAAGGCAAACCAGCATGTCCAACACAGTACTCAAAGGTGACTCCATAGTGAGGTACACTGATGTCCCACTCACTAGGCTGAATAAGGAGAAAGTAACAGTCAGCTGCCTGTCAGGTGCCAGGATCTACCACATAATGCATGCACTCGGGTCCCTCAACAACAAGTGCAAATATGACTCTGTCATTGTACATGTGGGTGTGAATGACCTGAGACGTAGCACCCTGGAATATATGAAAAGAGACACGGAGGAGCTCTTGGATTATGTAGCCTAGGCAGGTATGACCCTAGCCCTGAGCAGCCTCCTACCATCACCCAGAATGATAACACAGTACAAGCAGAAAATGATTGACTTCAACAATTGGCTAAGTTTCTGGTGTCATTCTAAGGGGATCCAGTATCTGACTGCCTGGGATGAAATGATTGACAGATCTTGATGCTTTGCCAGAGGTGGCCTGCACTCCTCGGCTTCTGGATACTGGCCAAGGTTGATGCCACCCCTATAGTGCCTTTTTTAGGTGGTGTTCCAAAGACCAAACTACCACCATAACAGCTACAAACAAATGCAATCTGAGGGTCATGCTGCTCAGCACTAGAAGTCTAAATCTCTAAATGCACTCGCTCGAAGCACTCCTTAAATTGAAGAACATCGCCATTTGTGCTGTAACAGAGACCAGGTTCAAGGCAGCAGAAAGCACCTCTGCACTACCAGGCTATAACTCATTCCACACCTTTTGGCCCCAGAACTTTGACCGAAGCTTCACAAGTGGTGGTGTTTCCATATTCAGAAAGGATGCACACACCTCCAGACTGGTAGCCCAACATAACGCATCAGAGATACTTCAGGTGCAGCTAACATTGGGTAAGACAGTGATTCAGGTCATAGTCTGCTATAGGTCCCCAACCATGTTCCAAGACTCACACTCCACATTCCTAAACACCCTGGAGAATATTAGGGTCCAACCTAACACTCTAATACTGGGCGACTTCAACTACCCCTCCGTTAACTGGGAAAACTACTCATGTACCAATATACTTGCCCAACGTTTCCTGTAATTCATTAATTTCAATGCCCTGGACCAGCTCGTTCTTACCCCCACTAGAGGTAGCAACATCCTTGACTTAGTCATTACTAACATGGGCGACTGATGCTCTATACCAGTAGTCAACTCCTCCCTGGTTTGATCTGACCACAATTGAATCACCTTGGAAATCCACAACCCCCCCTCCCCGCAAAGGTAACCACCATGAAAAACTTCTCCAAAGCTAACTTTGGGCTTCTAAAAACAGAGGTGGATAACTCTATGCCACCCATGCAATTGGAGAACAGCTGCATGACCACAGAATAATACAATAATGCCCTGTATGAAAACGTACACAAATGCATGGATCTCGCCATACCCAATAGAACCAATATGCTCTCCTCCAAAAAAAGGAAGCCAATCTGGTAGTCCCCTACCATAAACAAACTCTACAACAGAAGGAGGAAACTGAAGCGAAATAAGGTGAAGTCCCAAGACTGGAAAAACTCTCTTATCAGCATCAACAAAAAGTTAAGATCCCTCATCAAATCCTCTAAAGCTAGCTATGAAACAGAATTGCAGCAGATAGTAAAGACAACCACCAGGCCTTCTATAGTTATGTAAAGAATCTCCACGGCAATACCCAAATTTGCTATTGCACAATGGCACCTCCTATACTGAGCCAACAGATACTGTCCGACAGATTCAGTGCCAAGTTTACCCCTCTCTCCCCCACCAAAGGTCCAATTACAATACCTTTAGATTGCCAGGCACCCAGTATTACTGCTGCACAGGTTAAAACAGCACTGTCCAAGGCCAAGAATACAGCTTCTATGGGACTTGACAATATCCCTGGCTGTGTTCTACATGAACTACAGTGTGAACTGGCACCTCACCTGTGTGCCCTGTTCAATCACAGCCTCAGGCTTTGTCCCTACCGAATGTTGCACTGCTACAGTCATTCCTCTCCACAAAGGAGGAGCGACTACAGACCCTGAGAACTATTGCCCCATTAGGCTGATGAGTCTGATATGCAAAGCTATGGAACACATCATCATGGACCTAATAAACAAGGATATAGGGACTCTCCAAACTCTGCATCCCACACAGTTCGGTTTTGTGAAGGGTAGAGCATACATGTTCAACCTGGTCGACTTCTTTGAGTCAGTCACCAGAGCTGTGGATGAAGGCAAGGTGGTTCATACAGCCTACATTGATTTGGCCAAGGCCTTTGAGGGTCTATATTACATAGTCGAAGTTCCGTAACTTCGACTGACATATGTTTGAACACATATGTCCGAAGTTACGGAACTTTGACTAGCTATAAAATACTAAAAATATAATGGACAAATAAAAAAAATGTATGCAGGGGGGCAAGCCCCCCTGCACCCCCTGCACCCCCCACACCCCCACTACTTAAATATACCAACTCCAAGATCACACCACATTGAAGTGAATGGAAACCTCCACTTATGGAGATTTCCATTCACACACTCGAACTTTTACAAATTCGAACATATGGTCTCGACCATATGTGGTTCGAACTTGTAAAAGTTCGACTATGTGATAGGAACCCGGCCTTTGATATCATTCCCCACTCAGGAATCATAGAAAAACTCACTAAGCTAGGCATTAACCCTCACATCACTGGGTGGGTTGCAAACAGGCTTACAGATAGAACCCACAGTGTGAAAGTAGCTGACTCTAAGTTAGACCGCCGACCAGTCACGAGTGGAGTCCCACAGGGTTTGATCCTGGGTCCTCTCCTGTTTGGTATATACTTCTCTGAAGTTCAGGCCAACACGAAGGGACTCTGGTTGACAAAGTTCGCAGATGATTGCAAGTTGGAAGCCATAATTAACTCCCTAACTGATGTTGACATCCTACAGAAAGACTTCAATGAGACCAACGACTGATGTCAGAACCTTTGCCTTAAGCTCAATGCCAAAAAATGTGTCGTCATCCCCCTTGGGAAAAACCCAGTTCCCTTGATTTACCACATTGATGGTAGTCCACTGAACACAGAAGGCGTTATAAGAGATCTGGGAACACAGATTTACAGCAACCTCTCTTTTGACCACCATGTTGCCACTGTGGTCAGAAAGTCCTTCTATGTGGCACATCTCTTTACTAAGGGTTTTGCATCCAGGAAAAAAGAGGTCATTGTTTCCCTCTACTCTTCACTCATTAGGCCAGTCTTTGAGTAAAATGCCCCATTTGGCGTGTACCACACTAGACACCTGCAACAACTGGAGAGGCCACAAAAGTACCTCACAAAGAGGATCCTAGGCCTTAAACACTTGTCCTATATGGACAGACTCAAAAAACTCCAACTATTCTCTGTCTTATATTACCTACTTACAGGTGATCTCTGCTTGACTTACAAAGCCATGTCTGACCCAGCTCTGTTAGAAATGCTACATCTAAAGAAATCCCAATCCCTCTGCACTACATGCTCCAGAGTCTTCAACCTCATTACCAGAATCAACAGAACAAGCTGGAGGAACAGGTTCATAACCCAGAGACTGCCCATGCTGTGGAATAGACTTCCCATACTTGTCAAGAGGAGCGCCTCACTGGCCCTTTTCAAGAGAAATCTTGATGAGTGGATGGGAAATAGAAAATTCACCCCAGGGATCACTCCAGTGGCTTTACTCGACAAGAGGCACTGGGAACTTAGGTCAGGTGGCACTATGCCAGGGTAATCCTATGGGCTAAGCTTGTAAAGGCTCCAGGCCCATTAGCTTAGTATACACCTATGAATCTATGAAAACATGCCTATCATGCTGTCCCTCATGAAGCTTTGGGTTTCTCTGATCATTGTTTGATTCATTTGCTTCCAACCTATAGTAGTAAGTTAAATCTGCTAAGCCTGTGATTAATATAGTGAGAAGGTGGACTATTGAGGCAAAGTTGAAGCTGCAAGCCTGCTTTGACTATATGGATATGATAAGTAAATAAAAAGTAACTGGAACCATGAACAATTAAAACTTAATTTAATAAAGGATTCAGTTCAGATTAACTTCTTAACATTTCTCTTCAAAGGCTGAATACAGGGCAAATAGAAACATGTATGTTCAGAAAACCTGTTAGGATGAGTACTTGCCTGCATAGAACAAGTATGCACCCTCCCCATATATACACTAATATTGTTAGAAACAATTGAAGAGGGTTGCAAGATTAAACATAAATGATTTAAACATGGAAAATTGTAAAGAAAGGCAATGGAATTTGTACATTGAGGTTACATAGTTAAAGATATAAATAACATTAAATCACACGTTATTAGTAATACAGATTCCAAGCCCCTATTTCATACATCTAAACCAGTTCACACGTACCCTAGGCAACACAGTAAAACCTTTAGATACACACTTACGTACAACAAGAATACAGCATTAAAAATGTTATCAACAGGTACTGGCCAATTCTTACAGACATTCCAGAACTGCAAAATGTTTTAAGTGAATCACCTACATATAGTCACAGAAGAACAGCTAATCTAAAGAACATGCTATATTATAACGAACAACCAACTAGTTTAACATATTTTACTACCAACAAAGAAGGTACATTTAAATGTAACAACAGTGTTCATTGTAATTCCATTTACATTGAAAACATATTGAACATCTTGTAAGTAGGAAACCTTTTATTTTACAAGCCTATGACAACTGCAGCATGAACAATCTTATCTACTTAACAACATGTAGCAAATGTACATTATATTTTATAGGGAAAACAAACAGAAAATTAAAAGAAAGAATTAGTCAGCACCTATCAGATATTAACAAGCACATTTTAAACAAAGCACTGTATACACATATTAATGAAATGATTCAACACACAGTTTTAAATTTTTAATCTTAAAACTTTGTTAGAAGCATTAAGGGGAGGTGATGTTAAAGTTTTAACTGAGCATGAGGAGTTAAAATGGATATTCAGGTTTAAAGCTTACATACATCCAAGGCTCGATGAAATGGTTACCTTAAAGCCTTATTTAAGGCAATTACATAATTGAGTTCATTGATTGTTTTTTTGTCATGTGACTGGTTTAACATTTGTATAAATTTTGTTGTATCGACTACTTATGCTATCTGCCTGACAAAGCCTTATGGTGAAGTCTTTCTACACTTGCACTCTATTACTATTGTTTTTACTGAATCTTTTATTAAATTAAGTTTTAACTGTTTATGGGTCTGGTTACTTTTTCTTTCCTTATAATATCTTAACTGTTTATTAGTACCGGACTTATACCCACACTTGTACTGATTTTTATTGGATTGACTTTACAGACTGGTGTATCTTTGAAGATACTGCTGCTAACTTACATCAACTGACAGACACAGTAACATCTTATGTTAGCTTTTGTGAAGATATGTGTCTCCACCAAAACCTGGTTAAAATTTAACAGCAGCAAACACTGGCTCACTGCAATACTCAAGCAGCTTCGTTAAACCAAGGAAGCTGCCTATAGAAGTGGAGATAGAACACTGTTTAGACAGGCAAGGAAGACACTGACAAAAGAAATCAGATTGGCCAAAAAGAGTTACTCTGAAAAGCTGAAAAAAATCAGTTTTTAGCAAATGGCCCTGCATCAGTGTAGAAAGGGTTAAAATTTTTACAAATTATAGAAAACCATCCCTCCATATTACAGTAAATCACCAGCTGGCTGACAATTTCAATGCATTTTACTGTAGGTTTGATAAGCCCCAAAATACAAATGACACTGTCTCCAGCTCTCTCAGGGTACAGACTTATATGACTCCGCCCCCCCCAACACATTTTCCCATTCAACCTGCATTAAATATATCTGAAGAGAATGTGTGTCAGCTTTTTAAAAGACAGTACACAAAGAAAGCAACATGTCCAAATGGGGTCTCATCCTCTTGCTTAAAAATCTGTGCTGATCTATTGACCACTGTCTTTACTCGGATTTTCAACAAATTAGTGCTGTGTGAAGTTCCCTTATGCCTCAAAGAAGCCATAATCATTCTCTTCCCCCAAAAATACAGTATAACAGCACTGAATGACTACAGGTCTGTTGCCCTGACATTTGTGGTTATGAAGACTTTTGAGAGACTGGTGTTAGCTCACTTGAAGGACATCAGAGCTCCTTTGTTGGAC